>NC_137911.1:12156901-12159401 GCF_963457725.1 Sprattus sprattus
CACACACACACCCTTCACTCTTATACACAGACTTGCCTGCAGATGCACATTCATATGCAAGCCAGCACTCATACATCTCTGTAATTTACTCACCAGCAACACATGAAAAGATTGAGTTAAATGAGTCCTGAAGATAAACACATCTCTCCTTCTGTGAGTGTTTGTGCATCCAAGACATCCAAGATTATATCCCGCTCATTGCTTACATAGTCTCATAATCCATATTCACTGCAACTCCCAGAATCCTTAGTAGAACCTCTAAATCTCCTCTGTATTGTCTCATAGCACAGCAGGGGAAGTAAAAGGTGAAGATAATCTTTCAGGAAGCAGCCTTAACTCGAAGCATAGCCGACATACTGCATCCCACCTTGGGAACCTTTTCTTGACATTCACCAAAAAAAAAAGAGAAAGCAAGCAAACGAAAACATAAAACACGTGTTTGAACTGCTAGTTTCTCATTTTCTTCATGGAATATACGAGAGGGATGTTTCAGTGTTTATGACGGAGTTCATGACCTTGGCCAGTTTAGTCAAGTGGTGAGGCATGGATAAGCATGTGTATGTATATGTGAACGTGTGCAGTAGTGTGATTGTAACGGTCACTGTGTAAACAACATGCACATTATTGTGGGCATGTATGTGTGTGTGTGTGTGTACATATTTTCATATTTGTGTGTTGTTCTTGATAGCTTGTATCTGGATGTACAGATTCGCTTGTGTGTGTTTGTATGTGTACATGTGTTTGCCTGTTTATGCACATCTGTGTGTGTTCGTGTGCGTGCGGGCGTCCGTGCGCGTGCCTGTATGTGTGACTAAGACCTAGAAAGGTGCGAATGGATGGTCACCAGCTGAGATGCTCATTGACAACTCATTAGAAAGCAATTAGCTGGAATCGTTTTGTCATTAAAAACAGATGGAGGAAGAAAGGACCTAGGGTGTTTTTTTTCTCCCCCTCTCTTTTTCTCGCACATGTGTCTGGCGTTAGGCCAGGTGAAAAAAAAACAACGGGTCCACTCAAGCCCCGCTGGTCGAACACATTCTCACACACACACACACACACAGACTTACACACAGACCCATGCAGATACCAACCCAATTACTGCGTAGTTCTAAACCATCCACAAGACAGCAATATCCTGTTCGGCTGGTTCAAACACGGCAACAGCTCCCGAAACTCACACACACACACACTCACACACACATTCTCTCTGTCTCTCTCTCTCTCGCTCTCTTACACACACACACACACACACACACACACACACACACACACACACACACACACACTCCTTCTCTCTCACATCCACATCCATACACACACACACACACACACACACACACACAAACACAAACACAGACACATTCTCTCTCTCTCTATCTCTCTCTCTGTATTACACACACACACACACACACACACACACACACACACACACACACACACACACACACACACACACACACACACACACACACACACACACACACACACACACACACACACACACACACACACACACACACACACACACACACACACACACACTAACACATACACATTGTGTTGCAGTTTAAATATGAGAGGAGATTTCTGAGTTCATGAGTGTTTTGGCTGCTGGGCAGGAACCCTGTAGCAGGGCTAGTGGAGGCAGGGGTAGACCAGGCAGGGCGAAAGGCCTTGTGGCACTCATGAATAAGAGCTATTCTTACAGCACGCCATTTAATAGGTCTGTTGTAGAGTATAAATAACATTTAGACTGCGGTCCAGCACACACACACTCTCACACACACCCATATGTACATACACACATAGAAAGGTGTGTTTGTGTACTGAGGCACACATGCACGTTTTCTCGCTCTAACACACACAAACAATGGCTCTTTATCCATCTGTCATACACACACACACACACACACTCACACTTACACACACACACATACATGCACATTAACATGCATACACACACACACACACACACACACACCCATATGCACAGAATAATGCTGGTTTTGTAAGGCTCCGTTAGCACTCGATGCTAACATCTGTTTGCCATTAGCCCTTGTGTGTGTGGAGTGACTGCAAGGTCATGGAGGAAAATCATAATAGATTTTTACCCGCTGAAAATATCCCCCTAGTGCTGTGATAGACAGCAGCAAGTGCAGTGTGTGTGTGTGGACACATATGTGTTTGTGTGTGTGTGTATATGTGTGTGTGCGTATGGACATGTGTGTGATTGATTTTGATTTGCTATCAGTTTGCTGTGCTGCTCATTCAGGGAAACTGATGAATGAATTCATTGTTCTGGAAGGGAGCTGACTGTTCTGAAAAGTAATGAGATCTCCCTCTTTCTTTCATCCCTCTCTCTCTCCTCTCTCTCACTCTCTCCATCTCTCTTGCCCTCTCTCTCTCTCCTCTCACACTCCCTCTCTCTTTCCTTCTCTCTCTTTCTCCCTCCCTCCCTCTCTCTCTCCATCACAGATTCTCTGTCATCTGGCGACGATGA
>NC_137911.1:12174401-12179401 GCF_963457725.1 Sprattus sprattus
TGTAAGGTGTACTCCGACGCCCAGCCCCACATCCAGTGGCTCAAACACATCGAGGTCAACGGCAGCCGCTACGGCATTGACGGAGTCCCATACGTCAACATACTTAAGGTCTGTGTGTGTGTGTGTGTGTGTGTGTTTAGGGATGTCTCTATGCTTAGATTATTTTGTAATGTGAAGTTTGTTTCTGTGTGAAAAAAATAGTTTGTGTGTGTGTGTTTGTTTGTTTGTTTGTTGTACTGTATTTATTGTATGCAATGTATGTAATTGTGCTTCAGGAATGTTCCTTTGCAATTTCCCACATCTGAACGTGTGTCGTGGTAGTTTTCTGTGGACGTTTGTACGCACACACACACACACACACACACACACACACACACACACACACGCCTGTGTGTGACTGTAAATATGATCCCTAACACAATCTTTGCCCAAAGCGTTTTTGTGTGTGCCTTGACCTATTTGATTCTGCCAGCAAGGTTCCACCAGATCTTGAAATTTCAACCAGTCTGTGTTCTGTGTTAGAACCTTAACATCTGCCCAGACATTTCAGTGTTAAGTGAGTGAAATATCTCGGCCTGACTGTATTGAATTAAGACTATAAAGCAGCATGAGGGTAAAGCAGCCATGAAGATGCACATGATTTACAGTATAACTCACCTAGTCGGGATAACAGCAACGTCGTCCCTCTGTCACACTGCAGAAGACAGCCAGTTTGCTCACTGGATAATGAGGCACAGGAACACCAACACACACACACACACACACATACACACGCTAACAGGCACACGCAGACCCACACATACACATAGACACACAGAGAGACACATACACCCACACACACAGACACCAACACACCCACAGACACAGGCACACACACACATACACGTGCACAAACATCTAATGAAACTGTTTTTAATTGTCTAATAATATCAGCCTGCCCACACCCGCCAGAGTTTCTGTCTTCCTCTCACTCTCTCCCTCCCACTCTCTATCCCTCTCTCCCTCTCTCTCTGCATCAGCCACCCTTTCATCAGCCACCCATGTCAGCACCACTCTCGTTCTCTCGATCCCTCGCCCTCCCCTTCTCTGGTCTGTGTGTGTGTGTGTGTGTGTTTCTCTCTGAGGGGAAGGAGGGAAGCAGACATCTGGTTCAGGCTAACCTAACCGCCGCAGTGGCGTCGCTCAGGGAGAGCGGGCCATCAGACACTCTAGAGCGAGAGAGAGGGAGATGGAGAGAGAGAGGGAGGGAAGAAGAGAGTGAGTGAGAGAGAGAGCTGAGTAGGGAATGAAGGAGAGAGAAAGAGGGAGGGGGAGAGAGCGAGGGAGGCAGCAAGAGAGAGAGGGAGATGGGGAAAGAGAGGGAGTAAGAAAGAGACAGACGGGAAGAGAGATAGAAAATGAGAAAAAAAGAGACAGAGAACGAGGGAGAGAAAAGTTAATGTAAAGGACAGCAAGTGACAGAGGAATAGAGAAGGAGGGAGGAAGAGAGAAAACAAAAAGGAGGAAGACAAAGTGATGGACAGAAGGACAGGCAGAGAACTGAAAAGGGCAAAAGCAGAGGAAGACGGATGGAGACACAGGGAATAGAAGCTGAGGAAGGGAGAGAGAAAAGGAGACATAGAGAGGGAGTGGGAAGAGAGAGAGAAATCAGTAGACGCAGAAAGACAGAAAGCGAGGGATCGGGTGAGAGTGAAAGCAAACAAGAGAAGAGGAGGGGGGACGGCTCCTGAAAAAAAGCCATGGAAAAAATGAGAGGGAGGGAAGCAGAGAGAGAGAGACAGAGAGAGGGAGAGAGGGCAGAGTCAGCAGCAGAGGAGAGGAGGAGAGGAGTGCGAGCGGTTTGGAGCGCCAGACCGCGTCTCTATTTCTGACTCCTCTTAATTGAAACAGTATTTTACTGGGAGCCACCGCGCGACTGCCTTTCCCTTCCCTGCGGTTTCCCCTCAGCGCCGAGCGCAAACCCCCAAAACCTTCCCCCCTGCCCCCGCCGAGCAGCGCCATCTCATGTGTGGCACTCCGTCTGGGGGAAGGAATAAAAAAACAGAGAGAGAGAGAGAGAGAGAGAGAGGAAAAAAAGAAAGAGGGAGAGAGAAAAGTGCTTGGAAGATGTAATTTAAAAGAAATAAAATAAGAGTCTTACTCCCATTTAGTTTGGTTTGAAAGGAGGAATGAATGAAGAGAGTTTAAATACACATAGTTAGAGGGAGATGACGTCCGTCTCTCTGTGTGTGTGTGCGTGTGTGTGTGTGTGTGTGTGTCTGTCTGCTGTGGTTTTATCTCGACTTGTGTTTGTGTTGTTTGGTCCTGACTATATGTGTGTATGTTATGCATGTGTGTGTTTGTGTGTGTGTGTGTGTGTGTGCGTGTGTGAATGTTTCTGCAGAACTTTACCAGTACGAGGACAGAGACCCATGTTATACTGAATATGTATAATGTATCTGAACGGGATACAGGCAAATACTCCTGCAAAGCCCACAACTTTGTAGGCAAGTCTGAGAACAGCTTCTGGCTAATGGTGAAGAACCCAGCAGGTAAACCCTAGAGGGACACAACACACACACACACACACACACACACACACACACACACACACACACACACACACACACACACACACACACATACACACACACACACACACACACACACGCACACACACACACACAATCTTTGGTGGCAAGGAGGTCCCTCTGCCTCTGCGGGATGCTGGTTTTGGGGTGCGGTGCTATACACTGGTGTGTTTGTTCCTCTGCTGGTTTTGGGGTACGCTGCAATACACTGGTGTGTTTGTTCTGCGCTGGTCTGCTCTCCCTGTCTGGCACCATGACAGTGAAAAAGTGTTTTCTGGCCTGAGATGAAGTTAGAGAATAAACAATGTGTGTTTAATGTGTGTGTGTGCGCTTGTGTGTACGTGTTTGTGCGTGTCTGTTTGTGTTCTCATCTGTTTTATTTACCGTTCGCCGCCTCTTCTTTTTGTGAATCGATAAAAGCACAACAAATGTGTGTCGAATAGGGGCCAGGGCATTAAATGGCCTTCCAAACCACACACACACACACACACATTCTTAAATTCTCATTGATTTTCCATGCGGAATCCCATAGGCATCTAAATGCTTGCTTCTTTTGAAACGTGGAAAACACGCGGGCATACACACAAACACATACACACACACACGCACACACACACACGCACCACACGCACGCACGCACGCACGCACACACACACACACACACACACACACACACACACACACACACACACACACACACTCACACTCACACTCACACTCACACTCACACTCACACTCACACCCACACACACACACACACACAAACAGCCTTCCTGGGTGATTAATGACATGGAGGCGTGTTAGTGGTAATCACAATGGCCTTTTTGTATCACTCCAAACAGAGCAGGTCTGGACTTTGCTCCTCTCCTCACCATAGTCAAGTAGCAGCCAAGGCTAACAGCAAGTGTCTCTGACGCTGTCTGTTAGCATACTAACGTCTCAGTACACATAGCTTAATCGAAAGCTGTTGCCTAAATAGGCCAAACCATTTCATCTTCATCCATTTTAATACTGAACTAATGCGGATATGTGCTTGGGCTGTCCTTAGACAGTCGGCTCTACCACTCATGAGTCGGGTTCTGTTCAAGGTTTCCTCCTTGAAAGACTCTGTGTTTCCGTGTTATTGTTGGGTGGTCTTTGTGAGGTGTTAGTGTGTATGTGTGTGTGTTTTTGTGTGTGGGTGTGTGGTGATCAGGCCTTGATTTTTGTGAATAGCTGAGCTGAAGCGATGGTTAATGGTAGCAAAGACCTTTGCCAAAAAAGCTCAACGGCTAACAAACCTATGCCAGAAAGCAGTCAGTTCCAGAAACTCACACCTGTGCGGTGGAAAGCCTTTTCTGTGTGCCCTTCTCTCCTCTGCTACACACCTCTCCTCTCCTCTCCGCTCAGGGGGATGATGGGTCATTTCGCTCAGGTGAAGGGTCTGTTCTACCCCACTTTTTTCAGGTCATCGCCGTGACTACCAGCTTCCAGATTGGATCTCTTTGTTCCGTCAATCAACTGTCAACTCTTTGTGATTTTTTCCCCTGTCTAGGTTAAAATGGTGCTTTTAACTGGTGGTTCTTTTCTCTCTCATGGTGATGGTTCATGACTCTCTCTCTCTCTCTGTCTTTCTCCCTCCCTCTCTGTCTCTCTCGGTGGGCTCTCTCTCTGTCTCTCCGTCTCCAGACTGCGGGTATTAATACCACAGATAAGGAGCTGGAAGTTCTCTTACTGCCCAACGTGTCTTTTGAGGATGCTGGCGAGTACACTTGTCTGGCGGGGAACTCTATCGGCTATGCCTATCACTCTGCCTGGCTAACCGTGCTTCCAGGTACTACCTCGCGGGTCCTCTCTGTCCCTTACCGCCTCACTCGTTTTACACTCTCCATAGAGTGTCTTCTACCCTCTTGCACTGTGTTTTACCTGCCCCAACGACCCATCATCATCGCCATATGTTTTTGAATTGACTTGTTTAACGTGTTTGATCTTCCATCTCTTTCTCTGTCTCCGTTTTCCTCTGTAAACAGCTTTGTCATTGCCCTGTGTTTTGTCCGGTTTTCTTAATTTTTTGGGTGTAATATTCTCTCTCTCTCTCTAACCCTCAGCGTTTTCATCCCTGTTGTGTGATGTAGTGTTTAGCTGCTCCATGTTAATCATCCACATGACTGCCTTAATGCTGCCCTGGTGTTTGCCTATCTGTCCTCTCGCCTCCTCCTCTCCCTGCCCCCACTGGTTTCTCATTATCTACCTCTGATGTGTGTGCACTAATGACTGCTTATGAATGAACAATGAGGAATTAAAATTAAATAACAACCACCATGTGAAGATAAATGTCATGCTTTTAAAACTCAGCAGCACATGTAAGGGTTTGGGGTTCTCAGTATTGATGGGGGGTAAGCTTGTAAAGGCTTTTTCTGTGGTGGAGGTTTAGATTAAGATTAGATTAAA
>NC_137911.1:12191901-12197107 GCF_963457725.1 Sprattus sprattus
CACACCACACGAACACACATACATACGCACCCACACACACACACCACACACAAACACACACATACACACACACACACACACACACACACACACACACACACACACACACACACACACACACACACACACACATACACACACACATACACACACACACACACACTCACACTCATTACAAGGACAACCCAATTGTACCTGCACGCTGTGCATACACATAGAACCATGCAGGATATAAAAGCGTTTTTACAAATACACATGCCCGCTGCCCCAAGCTATCCATGACACGCATCACTACACATACACATCAACATCAAAATGGATTACCATAAACACGTATTTCCTTGTAGTTTCCTTGCTTAATCAGCCCTTTCCTTTCTTTTCGTGTGTGTGTGTGTGTGTGTGTGTGTGTGTGTGTGTGTGTGTGTGTGTGTGTAGGTACATGATCATGAGGGAGTGTTGGCACGCTGTTCCATCTCAGCGGCCCACATTCAGGCAGCTGGTGGAGGATCACGACCGCGTGCTGTCCATGACCTCTACTGATGTAAGACACACTCTTCCTCTCCTACTCTCCTCCTTTCCTGTCTCTCTATTCCTTTCCTCTCCTCCCCTCTCCTCTTTCTTCTCTTTCTTCACTAGTTTGTTTCTCCACTTTGTTTCCTTCCCTCCTATCCTTTCTCTACTTTTCTCTACTGTTCTGTTCTGTTCTTCTCTTCTCCTGCCTTATTTTCACTTGATATGGGCTTTCCTCTAATCTCTGTTTGTGTGTGTGTGTGTGTGTGTGTGTGTCCTCTTTGCGCTCCTCAGGAGTACCTAGACCTGTCGGTGACGTTTGAGCAGTACTCCCCCGCCTGCCCTGACTCGGGCAGCACCTGCTCATCAGGCGACGACTCTGTGTTCGCCCACGACCCGCTCCCCGACGCACCCTGCCTCCCTCGTCATCACCATGGCAACGGCGTCATCAGGACGTAGCCCTCAACACAGACCCCCCCTTTCCCCCCTCCACACACACACACACACCTCACCTTGCTTTGTAGGAAATGCTTAGTCATCCTCGTCGCTCAGTTGCACCGTGTCATAGGTTTTGAGCTGCATTTAACCCAAGGGGAAAAAAGGAGAGAGAAAACTGTTGCCAGTTTTTTAGTTTGTTTTCTATGTGAAGGATGGACATTTGTCTGTTTTTCTTTCTTCTTCCAGATATGTTTCTTTTTTTGTCTGTTTTAGAGAAATGAAAAATTCCTATTTTTGTACTCGGCCAGTTTCTTAAATCATTCAGTTGGAACTTTCTGGACAGTCATACCATTCCGTGCCTATCCAAAAAAGACACACATACCAACAACAGCAAATACACACTCGAAGGGAATGAGCGGAAAGGACAACCAAAAGTGTTGCCAAGCAACTGACTATTGAGAGGTGTGTGTGTATGTGTGTGTGAGTAAGTGAGTGAGTCTGCTTGCATGTGTGTATGTGTGTGTGTGAATGAGCCCTTAACACGTATGGCAAAGTATATCCTTTACTGCAATAGCTGAAGCCAGAACGGGACTAACCCACATGGCCAGTTCTTCCCCTCTGAACCTCAACATGCTGGCTCTCCTGGACTCCAGAAGCCTGAAGAGAGAGTTACCCCCCCTCTCCTTTTTTCTCCACGGAAGGGGGGATAAGGCATGAAGGATTGCACGGTCGATAAACGAGTGCAGAACTCAACTCATGCAATTATTCTTCCTGAGAAAAAAAAAAAAGAGTTTAAATGTGCTAGGAGGTTGGACAATACTTAAAGATGTGTGCTTTTGTATGTCCTGAAAAAAAGTTTTTATTGTAAATATATAAATATAGAACACTATGTATCATATTTGCAATCTGCAACGGTGTACTTTAAAGAAAAAAAAGAGGACTTTTTCTTTACTGACATTTTAGGATTGGAGCATTGCAATGGAGAGAACACTGCTGAAGATTGTGGAAACATTTAAATCTAAAATGATACAAAAAGGTTTTATTTGAATAATTAACTTGTATATTTGTAAAGGTATTTATAGACAATAACATACAGTTTTTAAGGTTTAAAAGATATAGTCTAGGATTTTGGTACTGTAACATTTTTTTTCAGATTTAAATTTTTCTTGTAACTTATTTACAACGGACGTGCAACATTATTTTCTCAACTGGTTTTACATTTTTTTATTTCTTTTTTGATACATCTTTTTTGTTTACAGGTGAAAGAATGTATGGAAAGTGTTAGTAACAAATCTCTTTGGATGGATATGAAAACTTATCATCAGCAACTTAGATACCAGAACAAAAACTGTTTTAAAAGAATCCAAGGAAACCAAATTTTTTTTTTTTTCTTCGTTCGTTTGTTGGTTTCCTTCTGTTCTGTTTATGTTATTTTGATAGTGGCATCAGTGTTATATGTTTGTACATCGAGACGGCTAGTGAGGTTCCCTATGCAGGCGTTAAACCCTAAGGCTTCTGTTTAATCTTAAAGACTGAACAGAAACTCACTGTCTGGAAAAGATCTCACTTAAAAGTAGGCCCTGTAGAACCTGATAATGTAATAATTTCCTGATAACGTAATAACCCTGATAATGTAATAAAAAATCCCTCATAAGTCCCTAAAAGATGTAATAAAACCTGATAATGTAATAATATCCCAATAATGTAATAAAGTGCATTTCCCAATAATGTAACAATCGCCATACCAATAATGTAATAAAATGTTACATTAATTGGAAGTTATTACATTATCAGGTTAGCCTCAATTTTGTAGAACCTGATAATGTAATAAATTCCTGATATTGTAAAAACTTTGGTCAGTGCTGAAATGTTGGGACACCAGTTATTCAGACCAAGTAGTGATGCTGTGTAGACAACCACCCACTATTGTTTTGCTCATATTTTGATCCCAATGGTATAGGCCTTTAGCCTCGCAAGCCAAACCTGTACAGCAAGAAGCTGAGGAAAGTAGAGGAAATGCATGTTGCATGATGTTTTGCAGTATATAGTGTAATTTTTAAGGGACATTGCCACACAAAATCAAAAGAGAATTTGATAAAAATCAAAAAGCGAAATGTCAGCTATTGATGATCAATGAGGACTTAGAAACTCAATGTTCTATGTGCCCATTAGCTGCCGGTCTATAACATACCAAAATGTTCTTATTTTTTCTCTATTAGTTGATTACCACTGAATATCCCTTTCACCATTGTAAAAATTGTGCATTCGCAATCATATAAAATATATACTGTATCTGCTAATAGTGAAGCAGCAGGTCTCTGGACAGCTTCACTGTTTGGACCTCTGAAACTGGAGACCTGATGCTACAGCACCAACCAAAGTTATTACAATATCAGGTAATTATTACATTATCAGGTTCTGCAAAATTATTGGGAAATGCACTTTATTACATTATCGGGGTATTATTACATTATCAGGTTTTATTACATGTTTTAGGGACTTATGAAGGAATTTGTATTACATTATCAGGAGTTATTACATTATTGGGAAATTATTACATTATTAGGTTCTACAGGCCCTAAAGCACTTTTAGATATACTAGACTTAGAAAAAACGTACATAATTATAATAAGAAATTGACTTTTAATATTTTGAAATACAGTGCCAATTAGGAGAGATTGCCTTAAAATCCTGGCACCACAATAAAATGTAAGCTCTTCTTCTTGCCAAGGATGCATCTCTTTTACATGCCATCAACATGAAATGAATGTCACTTAAACTGGCTAGGCTCTTTAAAAACAAAGTACTATGAGAAGTCCATAGGACATGTTTGCAAAAGTTGTGCCTGGCATCGGAAACCACACTGCTGCTCGCAAGTGTTTCTGCATATGAAGAAGGCTGAGGCCTAAAACCCTGAAAACTCGACACAAAGAACTATAGAGTAACTCAAACAACATACTGTAGGCTAAAGTTTTTTTGTATGTGCGAGAGTGTGTATGTGTGTGTGTGTGTGTGTGTATGTGTGTGTGTGTGTGTGTGCATACCTACGGATGCTTCATCAAAATAAATTGAAATGTTTGAATGAAATTGTAACGATGATGTTCAACGGAAATGTTCTGTAAAAGTGCCAAAAAACGTTTTCATTCTTTGAATTTTTTTCTTCTTCCCATGTTGCGTTCTTAATGATAAACAACCCCATGCTGCCTCTGGGCATACTCTGGTCCAAGTGGATTACAGGGGCTTCTGGGATGCTGTAACCCCTCAGGAGGACCTGGGAGGTACAGATGTTTACAAAGCGAATTAGAAATTGGCAATAATCAGGAAAGGAACAGAGGAGAGAGAGAAAAGAGAAGAGAGATACACATGCTGCTAGAACTGAAACATTTGTTATAGAGACAGTAACGTTGGTCTTAAATGCAGTATGTGATTTTTGTTTTTGTTTTGTTCTTGTTCCTCTAAACATTTTAATTGGCTAATTTTTCTACACGCCAAGTGCCTGAAATATGACGAGTCAAAGAGAAGAGGAAGGTAAGAGAGCAAAGGAGCCAGGAGGTGAGGAAGAGTAGCATTATCCCTGCTGGATGGAACAACTGCACTTCACATCCTGTTTGGATTGGAAGGGGAGTGTTAATCTAGATTAATAGGCAAACCAGGTCACAGTAACAGGGCCAGATTTGGAATAGTAAGGATATGTGGCACTTGTCTCGAAGGGGGAGGGGGTGGGGGGTGGGGAGCAGTGAGACTGATGCTCTTAATTTATTTCTTCCAGGCTGAGTTGAAAAGCTTTCCCTATGGTGAGAGTGCTATGACTCATCAGAGAGAAGCAGAGGTCGGGATAGGTCTGGCCCTGCCATGGCACGGATCTGCAGTAGATGTCTTCCAGACTTAGCGGCCATCTGGGTTCCTCCTGCACGTCTAATTTGTCCCCCTGTCTTTTGATCTTTGTCGTTCCTTTTGCCCTCTCTCTCTTTTTTTTTGTCCGTGAAAGTACCAGTATCGAGGTGGTGGGTGAGTTCTCAGGGAACACAGTTCCGTTCAGAAGGTTCTGAGAACATCCCATCAGGCAATGCAACCACCAAGTAACTTTTGAAAGCCATGGTGCTTGGGTTAGGGTCCAGGCTGTGTGTGTCTATAGAACACTGAGAGGGAACAGTCAGTGATGTTGCAGCTTCTGTTTACTTTGAACTCCACCCTCTGTCCTCTCCTCTACTACTGAAGGTCCCTCAGAGGGGTCCTCTCAACTGCCTGATCAGAAACT
>NC_137911.1:12197307-12202307 GCF_963457725.1 Sprattus sprattus
ACAGTAACGTTGGTCTTAAATGCAGTATGTGGTTTTTGTTTTTGTTTTGTTCTTGTTCCTCTAAACATTTGAATTGGCTAATTTTTCTACACGCCAAGTGCCTGAAATATGACGAGTAAAAGAGAAGAGGAAGGTAAGAGAGCAAAGGAGCCAGGAGGTGAGGAAGAGTAGCATTATCCCTGCTGAATGGAACAACTGCACTTCACATCCTGTTTGGATTGGGAAGGGGAGTGTTAATCTAGATTAATAGGGCAAACCAGGTCACAGTAACAGGGCCAGATTTGGATAGTAAGGATATGTGGCACTTGTCTCGAAGGGGGAGGGGGTGGGGGGTGGGGGGGCAGTGAGACCTGATGCTCTTAATTTATTTCTTCCAGGCTGAGTTGAAAAGCTTTCCCTATGGTGAGAGTTGCTATGACTCATCAGAGAGAAGCAGAGGTCGGGACAGGTCTGGTCCTGCCATGGCACGGATCTGCAGTAGATGTCTTCCAGACTTAGCGGCCATCTGGGTTCCTCCTGCACGTCTAATTTGTCCCCCTGTCTTTTGATCTTTGTCGTTCCTTTTGCCCTCTCTCTCTTTTTTTTTGTCCGTGAAAGTACCAGTATCGAGGTGGTGGGTGAGTTCTCAGGGAACACAGTTCCGTTCAGAAGGTTCTGAGAACATCCCATCAGGCAATGCAACCACCAAGTAACTTTTGAAAGCCATGGTGCTTGGGTTAGGGTCCAGGCTGTGTGTGTCTATAGAACACTGAGAGGGAACAGTCAGTGATGTTGCAGCTTCTGTTTACTTTGAACTCCACCCTCTGTCCTCTCCTCTACTACTGAAGGTCCCTCAGAGGGGTCCTCTCAACTGCCTGATCAGAAACTCTTTTTATTTATTCTTATTGTGATGTATTTATACTAATCTTTTTTTTTTTTTTTTTTTTGGTGGATGGTAGCCATTTTGTGACCCTCCCTTAATTTAAGATGGAGGCTGAGTGAAAGTGTGTTTCAGGTCAGTTAGGGGTCAGGAGGTTGTGAATCAAGGTGAATTCTCTGGAACCTTCTCTGAACATCTGAAAGCTTCAATGCTGGTTGGAATAATTAGCAATACAGTGTGACCACCATTCTTCCGTTCATTTTGATTTTTTTTTTTGTTCTATTTTCTCTATCGTTTTCTTTTTTTTGATAGTTCCACCACAGCTCTTACTATACATTCAAAATATAAATTGAAATTATAGGTTAATTTGTTTCACAAACAGTTGCTGTACATCAGATAGATTTATATACTGTATAGGTGTGTGAATTTGGAGAAAAAAAGCAATTTAGCAAGGTTTTTTTCTTGGAAAATATTAAACTTTTAACCAAGCAATGCATTCCACATGGGAGCTCTTTTCTCCCCAGAGTTAGCCAGAAATTATTGTTGTTGTTTTTATTATTTTTCTTTTCGTCTTTTATTTGCTTTTATTTTAACAAATTCATCAAAGAGTTAAGATGATTGACTAACAGTTTGGTAAGAAGAGAGTTCTTCATCATTTTTTCAATACAGTTTTTCAATCATTTCCCTCATGATTCTTCTCTCTGTTTCATGATCTCTCCGGAACATTCCTTTTTGCTGAAGTTCCGCCATTCCTCTGGGTGGGGCCAAAGCTCAATACTCTCATATTAGTGTGTGCCTGACAAAAACTATGCTGTCAAAACAAAAAAGGTGTTTAAAAGAACGCTTCAATAAAAGAGTTACAACATGAAACCTTGGCATTTCAAATAATTCTGTGTTGAGTCTTGTAAGAAGATAAATTGAACACATTTCCTTTTCTTCAATCAGTAGTTCTATACAGTCATTTTCTAAATAGCTATCTTAATAGCTATCTAAAGTACACATGACTTGGTTTGTGGTCACCTGACTGACCATCTATTCACCAGTCACATGATAGACTTGTACAACCTCAACCTCAAACTTAAACATGAATTCAGATTATAAGCCTTATTCTGGGGTGTTTTACAGTTCAAGGCTAGAACTACAGTTCCCGAAAGCTTTGTTGTTCTACAACCATGATAATTAAAGGACAGAGTTGAATGATTATGTTAAATGGTAACCATAACAAAAAGCAGCTTTAAGGAAATACAGTCCAGCTAAAGGATATCTAAACTTAAGCCTGGCCAGGTTTAAAGATATCTAAACTCCAGCTAGCTCTTCTTTACTCTGACCAGTAAAATGGAGAAGAGAATGTGAGAGAGCTAGCTCCTCTAAAACTGCTGGAACATTTAACCCAGTAGATAAAATCCCTGAGTTTGGCCATCGATTAGTGCCAGACAGTTGTGTAACTGCCAGTGAGTGCCCGTGGATAACTGAAGACGTTTGAGGAGTGGAACAGGCTTGGCAGTGAGCACAGGACGAGTGTCTCTCTCTGGCTTCGGTCCCAGCGCTAAACACACTGCCTCCTCTGAGACGCCAGCCTAGATTAATTTGTGCCGAGTCATGTCCTGTTGATGAGCGGACAACGCCGTGGCGTGGCGGTCAGTCTCCCTGGCCGACTCTGCCAGCTCAGGCAGAGCTGAAAGGTGTGTGTGTGTGTGTATGTGAAAGAGAGTGTGTTTGTCTGTTTGTAATGAATGCTCAAGAATGTTTCTGGCGCCAGCCTGCAGGACAGTGAGAGAGATCTCTGTGTTTTTGGGCTACTCGGCCGGTGCTCAGCTTGTGTTTAGAGGTGTGTGTGTGCGTGTAGACCCCCCTCCAGCCTGAAGTGTGTTTTGAAGGGAACGTCCTGCTCCTCAGAGCAACTTCCTCATTCATGCTGAAGAGGCCCATTCACTAAGGTGCATGTGTGTGTGTGTGTGTGTGTGTGTGTGTGTGTGTGTGTGTGTGTGTGTGTGTGTGTGTGTTTCTGCCTGCTTGTGCCCCTTCGCTCACAAGCTAAATGGATGTTTCTGTTTCAGATGTGTTTTCATTTGCAAAACTTTTCCATCTCTCAATCCACCTTTTCCCTACATTCCCCCTTCTCTCCCTCCCTCATCCACTGTCAGTCTCTCTCTTTCTCTCCATCTATAACATCTTTACATTTCACTTTTTCTTTCCATCTATAACACAAACTTATATATATACATTTCACTCTTTCTTTCTCACTCTCCTACCTCCTCTGTAATTGTTTCACATCTGTAAGGTCAGTTCATTGAACTGTAATTACATCTAACTTGCCCTATTTTTGAGGTAAAATAGTGGGAGAAGGTGGGTACAGAGAAAAGCATGATGTGCATAAAAGATCTTTGGTCCGATACATACTGTGAGTTGGAAGGTTCCGGAATGTGTTCTGTCCACGTAAGCAAAGGCTGCTTGAACTTTCTCTGGACTCTGAAACTATCACTGATGCCTATGACAGTTTAAGCAGCCTTTGATTTTGTGGACAGAATGGGTTCTGTAGCCTTTCAACTCACAGTATGTATCAGACCAAAGACCCTTCATGTACATCATACTTTCAGTAATATAGTAAAACTCTGATGTCTACAAATATTCAAGGAGCCTTTTTCTTTCATGGACACAAATGCGTTCTGTAATTTGTTGACTCACTAAATGTATGGAGCAAAGTCCATTTGCACATCAAATTCAGTCATATAGCAGAACGGTTATGTGGACATAATGGACATTCCCTGGCCCAGAAAGACCAGAGTGTAGTGCATTTTGTATTCACAGCCAGAGGAGTATAAATGTGGACCTCGGACGTCTGTAATGTGGACTTTTTTAACTTTTGTCTATGATATGAGTTTGTTTTGTCCACCAAGTGAGAAGTGTATTCAGCGTTTTGTTCACAGAATCAAAAGCACAACATTCAATTCAGAATACATCATGAATCATCCATTTTGTTTTCCGTGCACGAAAGATGCTCTCTTTTGCATTTTATGGACACAATGCTACCAAGTTGGTGTCTTTCGTGGACAAAAGACATTGCAGTGTGACATGGTTTCATAATAAATGAATGCATGTTGTAGCACAGAACATCCATGAAAAATGGCCTGTTACACCAGGCGCCCCATCGGTTCAGGGCCCCTAACAAGGCTCACTCTCTTCAGTCTCAAGCTTGGTGTTGGCCTCTGTGATATGAAACCCCGGTCACTGAATGATGTGGAAGAGAATGGAAGGGGCCAAGGCAGGGAATGCATTTTCTACTCAACCCTTTTAAACGGAATACATAACATATACTGAGTGAAGTAAAGTGTACTGAATATATACAGAGTGAACGAAAGTTGCTTTGTGCATTTTAACATTGTTGAATGCTTGTGTAATGGGGACTGGGCACATAGAATGTCCAGTTCTAAATGAGTGTGGATTCTCTCTCTTTCTTTCTCTCTCTCCCTCTCTCTCTCCCTCTTTCTCTGTGTATATGTGTGGTTAAATGTTTGGCAGAGACCTGGTGGCTCATTTCACAGTGGGTGCTGTTCTCTGTCCTCAGTCAACAAGCCTAAACATTTTTCCTGACCAGAAAAAGACTAAAATGGCCTTGTGTGTAAACAGGTCCTCATACAAACGCACACACACACACACACACACACACACACACACACACACACACACACACACACACACACACACACACACACACTCACACACAAATCCAACAAAGACCCCAAAATTTGAGGTAAGGACACACACACACGCACGCACACACACAAACACACATAATACACATTTGCATACGCACATGCACGCGCACACACACACACACACACACACACACACACACACACAAACCACATCAAGCTAAGTGCCAGGTGGCAGTTTAATTGTTTCTGTGTATTTCTGTAGCACAGAATTGTGTGGTTTTGAGTGAATATATCTGTGTGTGTTTTATGTAGTATACATCTGCATATGAGAGAGAAAAAGAAAGCTTGTGTGTGTGTGTGTGTGTGTGTGGGTGTGTGTGTGTGTGTGTGTGTGTGTGTGTGTGTGTGTGTGTGTGTGTGTGTGTGTGGGATGTACTAACAATCTCATCTCGGGTGGCTTGAGAGTAATGAGTAGTCTGGGCAGA
>NC_137911.1:12212307-12214807 GCF_963457725.1 Sprattus sprattus
TGTGTGTGTGTGTGAGGTGTGTATATATGTGTGTGTGTGTGTGTGTGTGTGTGTGTGTGTGTGTGAAGTGTAGATGTGTGTGTGTGTGTGAGGTTCAGTTGTGTGTGTGTTAGGTGTTGATGTGTGTGTGTGTGTGAGGTGAAGATGTGTGTGTGAGGTGTGTGTGTGTGTGAGGTGTAGATGTGTGTGTGATGTGTGTGTGTCAGGTGTAGATGTTTGTGTTAGGTGCAGTGGCGGTTCTACATGGAAATACGCCCCGGGCGAGACACCCTCCCGATTTTTTTTTTTTTTTAAATATATATATATATATACAGCGGCGGAAAAAATTAAGAGACCACTTCAAAATTATCAGTTTCTCTGGTTTTACTTTTTATTGGTATGTGTTAAAGTAAAATGTACATTTTTGTTTTATTCTATAACCTACTGGCAACATTCCTACCAAATTTCAAATAAAAATATTGTCATTTAGATCATTTATTTGCAGAAAAATGACAATTGGTCAAAATAGCAAAAAAGATGCAGTGTCTTCAGATCTCGAATAATGCAAAGAAAACAAGCTCATATTCATTTTTAAACTACACAATACTAATGCTTACACTTAGGAAGAGTTCAGAAATCAATATTTGGTGGAATAACCTTGATTTAAAATCACAACTTTCACTTGTCTTGGCATGCTCTCCACCAGTCTTTCACATTGCCGTTGGGTGACTTTATGCTACTCCTGGCGCAAGAATTCAAGCAGCTCGGCTTCTTTTCATGGCTTGTGACCATCCATCTTCCTCTTGATCACATTTCAGAGGTTTTTTATGGGATTCAGGTCTCGAAATTGGGCTGGCCATGACAGGGTCCTGATCTGGTGGTACTCCATCCACACCTTTACTGGCCTGGCTGTGTGGCATGGAGCATTGCCCTGCCGGAAAAAACATTTCTCAGAGTTGGGGAACATTGTCAGAGCAAAAGGAAGCAAGTTTTTCTTCCGGGACAACGTTGTACTTTGCCTGGCTGAGGTTTGTAAAAGACCATAAGGATTGAAAAAAGCGGACTGGAGGGTCTTCTAGTTCGTCTTCTCTGATGAGTCCAATTTTCAGCTTTGCCCAACACATGGTCGTCTGATGGTTAGACGGAGACCTGGAGAGGCCTACAAGCCAGAGAGTCTTGCACCTACTGTGAAATCAGACTCATCAGAGAAGACGAACTTAGAAGAACCTCCAGTCCGCTTTTTCAATCCTTATGGTCTTTTACAAACCTCAGCCAGGCAAAGTACAACGTTGTCCAGGAAGAAAAACTTGCTTCCTTTTGCTCTGACAATGTTCCCCAACTCTGAGAAGTGTTTTTTCCAGCAGGGCAATGCTCCATGCCACACAGCCAGGCCAGTAAAGGTGTGGATGGAGTATCACCAGATCAGGACCCTGTCATGGCCAGCCCAATTTCGAGACCTGAATCCCATAAAAAACCTCTGAAATGTGATCAAGAGGAAGATGGATGGTCACAAGCCATGAAAAGAAGCCGAGCTGCTTGAATTCTTGCGCCAGGAGTAGCATAAAGTCACCCAACGGCAATGTGAAAGACTGGTGGAGAGCATGCCAAGACAAGTGAAAGTTGTGATTTTAAATCAAGGTTATTCCACCAAATATTGATTTCTGAACTCTTCCTAAGTGTAAGCATTAGTATTGTGTAGTTTAAAAATGAATATGAGCTTGTTTTCTTTGCATTATTCGAGATCTGAAGACACTGCATCTTTTTTGCTATTTTGACCAATTGTCATTTTTCTGCAAATAAATGATCTAAATGACAATATTTTTATTTGAAATTTGGTAGGAATGTTGCCAGTAGGTTATAGAATAAAACTAAAATGTACATTTTACTTTAAAACATACCAATAAATAGTAAAACCAGAGAAACTGATAATTTTGAAGTGGTCTCTTAATTTTTTCCGCGGCTGTATATATATATATATATTTTATATTATAACTAAATAAATTAAAGATAAAATTTGCACAATTGCACAAATCCTTCAGAGAGAAGTTTAAATAACACACTTAGGGAATCAATGGGAATAAACATGCCCTTACTACCTACATGCTAAGTAGGCTTATCTGTCATTAAACGCTGTATTAACTTCTTTCAGGGAGGAACAATTAGCTGCTTGGTTACTGTCTAGAATTCTATGCATGCCACACTTCAACTTATTACTGGTAAACTATACTTTGTCACGAAAGCAAATGGCAAATGTTCCGTCTTTGAAACTGCCTAGAGAACGTATGAACATTCCGTTGGCTAATTACATGGTCCAACGTCAATGATGAACCTAAAACTGAACGTGTAACAGTTTTGTTGCAAAGCACAGTCTTATCGTGAAATTAGATCTCGTGTTTGTTGAGTTAAAACCGATGTATTGTTGTATAATCATAAGCAGCAGAATAGCTAACAAATGTAAGAGTTATAGCCTACCACCAATTAACATTAGCCCTTCATCACTTCATGGATAGGCTCTAATCAA
>NC_137911.1:12224807-12239807 GCF_963457725.1 Sprattus sprattus
CAGACTCCTCAGTAGGGGAATGTGTTTGTGCGTGCATATCTGTGTTTGCATACGTGTGTGTGTGTATGTGTGCTAGTGTGCTTGTGTGGTTGTGTGTGTGTGTGTGTGTGTATGTGCTTCTGTGCGTGTATGAATATATGAGGGGGTATGCATGGGCATGAGTATATGCACGTGCTGTGTGTAAATGTATGTAAGTGTGTGTGTGTGTGTGTGTGTGTGTGTGTGTGAGGCTCATTTATAGCCTCGGCCAGACATAAGTTTACTTATTTCATGTACAACTATTAATTTAAGCGACAGTTTTATCCACAGTGGCTTTGAGTCCAGTGGAACAGAGCAGAGCAGAACAGAACAGAACAGAACATCTCCCTCTGTGCCTCCGTATCTCTGGGGACCTAAAGACTTCAGCCCTGCTGCCGATACATACACATGACCCTAGAGGGTGAACTATCACACACACAAGACAGACACACATACTCTGTGGAACACACACAATCATACACACAATTGTATGCCGTATGATAAACCCTAGGGGGAAACATCTCATCTGCTTCAGTAAGGCATGAGGTCCAGGCACCATGTAAGAGATCTGAAGACCAGGCAAATGCAGCTCCCCAAATGTATGTAATTCCAGCTCCCTGCATCATCCTGAGGCTTTGGCCTATTTGTTTTCCATAGGGATCCAAAGAGCAGCTGAGTGTGTGTGTGTGTGTGTGTGTGTGGAGAGGGTAGGGGTGTGTGTTTGTGTGTGGGCGTGCATGTGTGTGTGTGTGCGTGTGGGTGTGTGTGTGTGTATATTTTTGCGTAAATTGTTGTATGTTATATGTTATATGTTTTATTGTTATAGTGTTATAGAGTATTATGTTATTTTTGGGTATATGTTATCTGTATGACATCTACTCCGTAGATGATGATGCTGGCCAAGTCGTAAGAATTTTGCTGTGCTGAAGCAATTTGGTACATGCAACAATAAACACACTTTGACTTTTTTGACTTTGACTTTGTATTTTGTGTGTGTATGTTTGTTTGTTTGTTTGTTTGTTTGTGTGTGTGTGTGTGTGTGTGTGTGTGTGTATGTGTGTGTGTGTGTGTGTTCCTCAGACACCCATCCCCAGATGTATGTATGTGTGTGTGTGTACATATGTGTGTGTGTGTACATGTGTGTGTGTGTGTGTCACCCAGATCTGCTTTAGTGCACATTGTACACAAATAAATAAAAACACATGTAGTTATAGGATACTGCAAGTGTAGCCATGATATGTTGATACATTTTTATGTTCATCTATAATCTCCATATATATTCAGAAATGTTCATTTATATCCTTGTTGTGTGAATCTAGACAGGTAGGCTAGGTGTAATGAGTTACATCAGGAACTCGCGTTGCTGATTAATAAAGGTCTCTTTTCTCTGATGGCTAACAATCAGTAGTCTATACTGTATGTTCTTCTTCATATGCATACATTTGCACTACATTTGTATATACAGTACATGTACAATATACATGCACATACACCCCTTCAAAGACATCAAGTGAAATGGGGTAATACACAGGAGAAAGCAATGTTTGAAATGTTAAATACACAGTGGTTTAGTGGTTGACTTTTAATCATTAATTCATTGACCATGGGGTTCAATAGTATTGCCAGAGAGGAAGATACAGAGAGAGAGAGAAGGTACTGTACCCTCACCCACAGCAGAATCCTGGCAGACATCCATGTAAAGGAGGATGGGAGGTGGAGACAGAGAGAGAGCGAGAGAGAGAGAGAGAGAGGGAGAGAGAGAAAAGGGGAGGAGGAGGAGGATGGTGGTGTCCTTCAAACAGGCACAGTAGTCATGGCTCTGAAACTGCAGGAGCCACACACACACACACACACACAGACACACACAGACACACACACACACACACACACACACACACACACACACACAGACCAGAGAAGACTTCAGAGAAGAGCACTGGAATAGGAGCCCACCCTGAGTGTGATTATGGTTGGAAGAAAGAGTGTGAGAGAGAGAGAGAGAGAGAGAGAGAGAGAGAGAGAGAGAGAGAGAGCGTATATGTGTATGTGAAGTCCGTAGTTTTAAGACCACCTCAGACCAAGGTGTGCTTTTTCTTATAGACCACTCTGTTCCTTAGCCAAACCCAATTCTCTGTGGACCAACACACACACACTCTCACTCACACACACACCTCTGGCCAAACCCCTAGGAAAACGGTCCGGAATTACTGAGGCGGTGTGTACACACAAACTGGCGTCAGCATTCCGACATGATGGCGCTTTCCTGATGCAAGTCTGACACACACACACACACACAAATACAAAAACACATATACACACATGGACCAACACACATGCACAATTACGTAATTACGTGTGTGTGTGTGTGTGTGTGTGTGTGTGTGTGTGTGTGTGAGTGTGTATGTGTGTGTGTGTGTGTTTGTGTACATCAGAGAAAGGCGGGTCAGAGGTTATTCAACCCCAGATTTCCCTCCACTCTCATTTTCTCTCCCTGACACTTTTTCTGTCTCTGTCACACACACAAACACACACACACACACACACACACACACAAACACACACACACACACACAGACACACACACACACACACGCACACACACACACACACACACACAGTCGGTCTGTTTGAAAGATGGAAAGATCCCCACCATGTTGGCTTTCATTTTCTCTGTGTCCCTCTGTCTCTCTCTCTCTCACTCTCTATCTCTCTCTCTCTCTCTGTCTCTTTCTCTCTCTCTCTATCTGTCTCTCTCTCACTCTCTCTCTCTCACACACTCTCTATGTCTCTCTCTTTCTCACTCTCTATCTCTCTCACACACACACACAAATTAGAGCAATTCTTGTCTCTTACACAAAAGGACTGAACCTTGCCAGTGACATATGCCTGGGTTTAAGTCCACTGTATGTTCTTCAATGTGTGTGTGTGTGTGAGTGTGTGTGTGTGTTTGTCTTTGTGTGTGTGTGAATGTGTGGGGAACATGCTGGAGGGACCATGACCTGAAAATGCCAAGCAGACAGGCGGTTCTGCTCTTTTATACACTCTTCTGATTAGCGCACTAAAGTTTGTCATATAGTGAAATCTCTTTCTCCCCCTCTCTCTCTCTCTCTCTCTCTTTCTCCCTCCCTTTCTCTCTCTCTTTCTCCCTCTCTCTCTTTCCCCCTCCCTCTATCTCTCTCTTTCTTCCTCTTTCTCACTCCCTCTCTATCTCCCTGTCCTCTCCATCTCTCTCTCCCTGACTGTGTGTGCGTTACCCTGTCTTAATTGCGTGTCTGTCCCAGGCTTAGAGTTTTTAAACAAGGCGTTGCCATACACTGTGCTCATTGTGTAGAGGCTTGAGTGTGTGTGAGTGTGTGTGTGTCTGTGTGTGTGTGTGTGTGTTTAGTGGGACAGTAATAAACTCTGAGAGCACTAATGAGTCTCGAAGGAGAAGCCAGCTGCCGTTAGCTCGAGACATCGCCCTCTCCTTCTCTCCACCTCCTTTCTCTCTACTCGTCTCTTACTTTTCTCCTTCCTTACTCTTCCCCTCTATCCCAACCTTGGACTTCCTGTGAGAAGTGCCAGCCCACATAAAGTTGGACTTCCTCAACACCTGCTAAACATACACAAACATACACCCACATGCTCACACACTCACACATGCAAGGGTGCACAAATACATTCACACCTGCTAAATGGACTTCACACTGTAACACAAAAAGAGACTTGGCAACATACACACATTTTCTTGAATTTTGTCTCAGTGTTTTTTCCCCCCACACACACAAACACTGTTTGTCTGCCTGTTACACACACACACACACACACATACACAGAAACATAATTGTTTTAAACTAACAAGGACTGTAAGGCCTCACCTTTGCCAGTTATTGTTTAAAGATCCTTTCCTCAAGTGCCCTGGGAGGAGAGGTGCTCAGAAATGCTTGAACAAGAACAAAGTGTGTGTGTGTGTGTGTGTCATGTGGCTGGCTGCATGCACACAAACACACAGACACGCACACACACACACACACACACACACACACACACACACACACACACACACACACACACACACACACACACACACACACAGAGGGTGTGGACCCTGAGGGCAAACATTCATTCAGGAACAGTGCAAAACAATTGTGATCAATCCGATCAATCTCTCTCCCTATGACAGGTCTGAACAGAGAGTATGACAGCTCAGCCCTGTGGGACGAAACGTAGCCTCATAATGAACAGTCAAACACAGCAATTAAGCAAACATTACTCAACTACTCTGGTAAAACACACTCACTGAGCTCATTCTAGTGCCAAACGCACACACACACACACACACACACACACACACACACACACACACACACACACACACACACACACACACACACACACACACACAACCCTACATGTAATACTTTCTTGCCATAGAATGTTTGTTCATGAAGAAATACTAAAAAATGTTTTTGTGTTTGTGTTGTGCTTTTTGAAAGAACCTGTCAGAAACCTGTGTGGAATCTGTTTGGTTTCCTCCTTTAGCTAAATCCTCCATGTCTGTACATTAAAATAACTAAAAACCATTTCAATATGAGCGAGTTTGTATCAGTCTGTCAGTCTGTAGAAACACCCAGGGTCTCAGTGCGGGCCTTCAGACTGGTTCTCCCTTCTCCTCCCTGACGCCTCGGTCTCGTTTTCCCAGGCTGACAGAGTTTCTCATGGGCCATTACAGCAAAAAGGGATGGTGAATCTGGAGACTGTGGCTTTGGGTCTTTAACTGCATCTTTGGCCCCTACCTCTCCCTTTATTCCTCTTTCTTTCTTCCTCTCTCGCTCTCAGAAAGCCTCCCAGAATCGCTGCAGGCCCTATTCGCCCCTGTCATTACGGGCGCTTAAACTGTCCCAGTTTGTTTTTCTTAAACATTTTTACATACTTATTGTGAAAAAAAGGGGGTTATTTTTTGCTTCTTTTATCCCGCCATCAGACCTCATTACAGTCCCCCCTCCCCCTCACCTCCACCCGCTGACCACAGCAGTTGGCATGGTAACAGCAGCACCACCGTGTGCCAGGGCTCTGGTGGCTGCAGACGCAATGGAGACGCCGGGTAACCGAGGGCGCTGGGAAGAACGATGGAATTCTGTTTGATTTGGAAAGAGTAGGACAGGATAGGAGAGAGAGAGAGAGAGGAGAGGGAGGGAGAGAGAGAGAGGAGAGGGAGGGAGAGAGAGAGAGAGAGGGGAGGGAGGGAGAGAGAGAGAGAGGGGAGGGAGGGAGAGAGAGAGGGAGGAAAGGAAAAGAAAAGTGGAGTGGGGGTCAAGAGATGTGAGTGCACTGTTCTGATACAGTAAATGAGAGGGAAACATGAGGGAAGAGAGATAGAAAGTGTGTGTGTGTGTGTGTGAGATAGCGTGAGAGAGAGAGAGAGAGAGAGGAATGACAGCAGAATTCTATATGTAAGAGCTTTTGGGCTGTGTCAGTGGATTATGTTGACTGTGCCAGCCCTACAACTAAGGCAGTGTAGACGAGAGAATGGGTGGAGTGTGTGTGTGTGTGTGTGTTTCAAACTAACACACAGTCCAGCACACACTCCTATTATTCACCTACTGTCCTTATTACTTAGAGCACACCAGACACACCTCCCCTATTCTGAAAACAATACAAAACACAAAGAATACACTTACTCACCCTCTAATAGAAAAAAACCCTCCTCCCTAACATGCACACATATGCACACATGCAAGCACACACACATACACACACACACACACGCCTCTATATTGCTGCTTCTAACAGAAATCATTTTGCATTGTTGCTGACTTGCTGACTTCAGAACATATAGCACAGAGAGAGGGGGGTGGGGGTGAAAATGGAAGAGTTTTCAACAAAAGAACGACACCATTAAAAGCCATCTCTGTCACCCTCACCCCTCCTCCACTTATCCCACTCGTATGCAAGGTTTCTCTACCTACATCACCCACTTTCTCTCCCTGTCTCTCGCTCTCTCTATCTCTCCACATGGGAATATTGCCCGCTTCAGAGAGAAGGTATTAATGGCTAGTGACAGCAGAGACGGCGTAGCTGCATTATGTTTCCCGGTCCCATATCCCCGACCCAACGACCCTTTTCCTTTCAGCAGTTCTTTTTCATTTCCATCTTTATTTCATCCGTTTTTTTAGGAGAACGGGCTTGAAGCTAGAGCGTGAGGTCTGTCAAACCGGATGAAGCTGTCAGCACATTCATACTGAGCAGACTTGCTGTACCACACTGCAACCAGGTGGCGACGATGCACATTGCAGTTTTGGTGAGGCCATGTTCTCTGTTGCTGGGGTAAGCTGTGATTAGCGCCTAGAGGCAATTGTATTGTTATGGCGCTATATAAATAAAATTGAATTGAATTGAATTAGCTGTCTGGAATTCAGCTTGTGTTTTGGACTGTGTATGCCATATTTCTGTAGTGACAACTTCAATAACAATCACACAGGAAAATATTCTGATGAACTGCAGACATTTGAACACACACACACACACACACACACACACACACACACACACACACACAATACAGGTGCTATTTAGAGGTGTGGAGAGTTAAGACTTGCAGGTGAACTTATGCCTTACCCTGGGGCCATTATAACACACACAAACTCTCTTTTCCCCTCTCTCTTTCGCTCAATACAGTCTCTTTCTCTGTCTCTCACATTCACACACAGACAAACACATTAATAAAGGACCACACTGTTCAGTTAGCTGTTTATTGTCATCAGAATGAATAATGTAAATAGCACATGTGAATGCATTCACTGACAATCATTTAGCGGCGTGTTGTTTAATTGCTTGTCGACTTATTTTAAGTAAAGAGCCTAGCTTTTGAAGCACCTTGGTAACTGTAAAGTGCACAGCACATCTGAAAGCAATGAAATGTCTTTACAACACAGAAAACACCGGAGCTCCACCGACACAGGCTCCATAGACAAAAACAAAGAAGATATACAAGACAGCATTTAGTACCATTTTCTATGAACCCAACATTCACCATTCACTGTTCACATCTACATATCATGCAAACTATGCTGTCATGTAGTAGTTATTACTGATCTTGTGATCCTAAATACGGAGGCTTAGTATATACAGAGATATGTGCACCTCGTCCATCACACTGGGTATAACAGGTCCAGCGAGGTGTTAGACCACGGCATACACATTCTATGCATTAGCAGATACAGTGATGGATGACTACGCCATGTGTTGGCATATACAGAGCAAAGCTGTATGGATATACAACACTGTTGGGGTGGAGGAATTTAATTTGTCATTCAAGTTCACCGTCCACTGAGGACCCTGCAGGTATGGGGTCTGAGAAGGAACCCACAAGATGGATCTGCACATGTGTGTGAACGGTAGATAAGTGTGTGTCTGTGTGTGTCTGTGTATGTGTGTACACACTTTTCTCTCTGTTGTGACAGGCTTTTTACAGGGAATACATAACTGTGTTTATCGTACAAATAGCTACTCAAACACACACACACAGACTCAAGTGCAAGCCAGTGTTTCACAACACAACACACATATCCAGCTTGGCCTGCCATACCACATATTTCACAACTTGCTTACACACTACTGTGCACTCCCTGACCCTGCTCTCACACACAAACACATTCCCTCGGCTACACTCCCAGGGGCAGACATCATAGAAACTCACACACACTGTCTAACAGGTCTGACGAGCACACACTTATGCCCTCTTTTAAGCAGACAGTGTGAACAGCAGTTTCAAAAGAGCAGTCTTGTATCTAAGGTCATATTAGATACTTAACATGTGTAAAGAATGACCGTCTGCGGGAGTGATATTTTATTCTGGGGCATATTGTTTTCCTCATGGATGTAAAATGATTAGTGGGGTCTGCATGAAAATTACTACTTTAACCAGAGAGATTACAGAAACATGAAACAAGAAAAACCTGGGCACAATACATTTCTGTCAGAATCTGGCCCTCTGCCAATCATTTTACATGATTTTAGTTTTCATTCCTTCGCTCTCTCTCTTATTGTCTTCATCTCTTGTATTGTCTTTATCTCTTTCTCTCTCTTTTCTTGTATTTCTCTCTTTTTATCAGGCCGATTTTAAATGTATGCTACCTGTAAAACCAGACTGTGATGACATAAGATACTCAAAGTGTCCGTGTCCTTTGGCACATAAACCTCCCCTTTGCTGAAACGACATGAAATGTGCAAACGGACTGCATTAAGGTACAGGCCCACTGTTTGGAAAAACACATTTCAACATCGCAATGAAGGACGTAGTTTGCGTCATACGCTTGGCTTTACTCCTTACTTGCTCATAAATATTACATTTTTGTGCAAAAACATACAAGTGAACATTTTGCAATCCCTCATTGCAAAATTTGTCATTAGGCATCTTTGGGTGTTTTGTTGTGCATTTACTGTGAATGTTTTGCAACACATAATGGACAGTTACTCTTAACTGGCCAGGATGTTTCTGTTAGCCGTCACTTATTATTATTTGTATTATTATTTAGTGCAACACACTTAAGGTGGGAAATAGATGGTCTCTCCTATAAAAGATAGACACTATATGTAATCTCCTTACATTTCATGCAAACCAGGTAAATTTAAACACTTTAACAGGAAACATGCCAAATAAGGGGTTTGTTTCTAGGCGTTAACTCAGCTGGTTACTGGGAAAAGAGCTCCCCCTGTAGTCCAGGTGTAGCAATAACACCAGAGCATTTAGTAATTGCCTCTTTCTATAGCCTGTAAAACAGTCGTATATCATTTGTGAACATCCCCATATGATGCCTTTAGACACCTTCCAATTCAAGCAATTCAAACATTACTTATCCCCCACCCCCCTCCCCCCAAACCACTCTCTCCCACAGTCAAAATAGATCTAATTCTATGTTCAGTTCAAACTCAAGATCTAGCTGCCCTGTACACACACACACACACACACACACACACACACAGAGACACTCACTTTCTGACTCAATCTGTATAAATGGTCAATAAATAATCTAATCCAGACCCAAGTATCAAATAACATTTTTTTCTATCCACAGGTTTTAAACCAACGTAATGGATCCAAACTGTTGCATACCAGGCGCCTCAGTCAGGCCCAATCTAGACCTCTGGATATTTGAAAATGAAACAAATCCTCCATTCTTAAATAAACACCAATCGGACTGACACAAATACCACTCCGTCTTCGCTGAAGGCTTTTCTACAACATCGCCCATCTCCTCCCCAGTTAAGGCCTATTTACATTAAATCTCCTCCTTACCACTTTATCAAACTTGACCTCATCAACCTGAGAACATATTTTAGATCAGTATAGTTCAGGGGTTCAATCAGTTTCCAGGCATTGGCTTGATTGAATGTCGCACTTTCAAGTTCCTTCAACGTAAGTGTGCTTCCAGTATTTAAAAGTGTTAGGTTAGTGATAGTTAAACTGTTCCCTTTGATACTGTTTTACTTTTTTGCCCGGTTAAGTTCCAACTGTCTAGTTTTGAATGTTTGGGGTTAACTTCAAGTATTTAACAAAGATATTCTGTGTGCGTACGGCGGCTTTAGTGACGTCCACATCAACGTGAGACGTCAGGGTTTGGAAGGGTCAGAGGAAGAGAGGGGTGTTCTGAAAGAGGAGGAACGATGAACGAGTGAGTAAGGATGGGTGGTGGTACAGATGGATGGATGGATGGATGGTGAGTGAGGAACGAGTGAGTAAGGATGGGTGGTGGTACAGATGGATGGATGGTGAGTGAGAGGATGGAAAAAAGGTGGGTATGGGTTTCAAAATCAATAAAATACCATATCAATCAATCAAAAAACAAGTCCATGAACATCAAAGAAGATCGGTCCACTTTTATTGAACATCTCCTAGGGCTATATTCTAGATAAGTGTAATATTTACAAGAAAGTAAAATATAATTCATTGCAAAAATGAAAAGCTTGCATATCTTTACATCTCTACTGATTTAAGTAAACATCTAGTGTAATTTCATTTCTCTAAAGGTTCTTAGCCATCAATAATTACTCAGCTGGGTCCTTTCCCCAGTAGCATCAAATCTTGTCAGCAGTTTAATTTAATAAATAAATACATATTACAATGTTTTTTTGCTTTTTTTTTCAGGAATATCGACAACAGTTTCAATAATGGCATAAATATTCTTAACGAGAACAGTTAATAATACACACTTATATAGCTGGAGAGTGTCTCTGTTCCACCCCACCCCCATTACACACACTCTCTCTCTCTCTCTCTCTCTCCCTTTCACCAAACACTCTCCCAATAGTGCATTTACACTAGAAGCTCCTAGAAGTGACATTGAGTACAGTAGCTTATGATGCAAACATTAGCTGTATGACGAATGTGCCACTAGGCTGTCCTGAAATGATATGAGCTGGAGACACACACACACACACACACACACACACACACACACACACACACACACACGCACACACACACACACACAGCTGAACACTGACCCGCCAAGATGCACCAAATAGAAACCTTGTCAACTGAACATCAAAATCATAACACCCTCTCCCAAACAGTCACTTGGCACCTGCTGAGTGCAACCAAACAACTTGTATTTGAATTGCACAACAGGTGAGATCAAGCATTCAAAGGCTCATCAGGTAACCTGAAATGCCACCCCCAGCATTATCGGATCACCTGCACACCCAATACTTCTCCACTATGATACACTAGAGAAAAACAAGCCACTTCGCACTTCAACTGTTGGACCTCAATGTATATAAACTCACACAATACCCCTTAGTAAATGGACTGTCGTGTATACAAGTATAGGTGTGATGTGTTATTGCTGCAGATCCCAGGCCAGCCCCTATGGCTGAATCTTGTCGTCTCTGATTCTCTAGAATCGACACCACACAGCACAGAGGAGACACGATCTGTCTTTGCAACACTTTCTCACCTGCCCATCATGTGTAGAACACTGGCTGGAGTAGGCCATATGCAACACTTTAAAGCATCAGAGATTCTGTACCTCACTGATAGCTGGGCTCATCCCTACTGGAAACCCCTTAGAAAGTTCAATGGAGTTCAATGTGTGTGTGCGTGTGTGTAATATATACACATGTTTGTTTGAGATGTATATAAAAGTGTTGTCTTTGCCTCCTTCTTGTTACATTTGAATGCCCTCTGCCCACTCCTGCTAAAGCTGCCCTTTAGGGTTTTACAGTCGTTACCTGAGTGAACATCAAGACTTCTTCAGAAAAGCTCTCTATGATTCTAGTGCAATTAGACATTATGAATGATGGATGTGTCAATCAAGCCTTGCCAGTATATACAGACAACAGAATGCAAATCATCACTGCTTGGCAGATTAAGGCCTAGATGGCAGTAGCAATCACACAAATAGCATGTTTTTTAAAACTTTTTTTAAAATCTCCATCAATAAGTCTTTTTCTTGTTCTTTCTTCAATTTCTCGAACCCCTCCCTCACACTCTGACACACACACACACACACACACACACACACACACACATCTAACAGAGAGCAGACATGGCGTCAGATCAGGGACAGTGTGTAGGGCTCTGGTCAGGGACAGAGTGTAGGCTCCTGCTGGCATGTTTAATGTTGGAGATGATGTATGCGGAGGCTCCTGTACCCTGTGCCTCTGAGTTCAAACTCACACTAGCGCGTGCATGCCTCTGTCTGAGTGTCTGTGTGTGTGTGTGTGTGTGTGTCTGTGTGTGTGTGTGTATGTGTGTGTGTGCAGGGCCAGTGTTTACTCTGCCATCAAGCTGACTGTACCCAGCCTACCCTTACCCGTCTGGGCCAAGACAGCATGACACACACACACTCACACACTCAGTTAGACAAGTCAACACACACACACACACTCTCTGTCCTAAACGTCAAAACATTGAGATTCCAGGGACGGCTTAAAGTTGATTTCGTCCCTGCACAGCTTTTTCATCCTTGGCGCTTGCCTACACACACACACACACACACACACACACACACACACACACACACACACACACACACACACACACACACACACACACACACACACACACACACACACACACACACACACACACACACACACACACACACACAGGTTCCTGGTAGCCACACAAGGGTGTGCCTTTAACTGTGTCGCTGCGGTCTGTATCGGGTCATGGGAAGGTCAGTGTGTGTGTGTGTGTGTGTGTGAGTGTGAGAAAGAACAAGTGCAAACGTGAAAGAGGAAGAGAATAAAATGCAAGTGTAAGCAAGACTCGTGTGAGCAAAATGGTTATATGTAGAACCGTAATTTACTCCGAGTCAAATATTACTTGAATGTGCGTGTGTATGACTGTGTGTGTGACTGTCTGTATTACTGTGTGTGGATGCAAGTCTGTGCAGTTCTATTCAAGGCCACATCATACACATTGGTCAAAACCAACACACGTTAAAAGCTTGGAGGTAACAATCCTCAGGTATGATTTTTTTTGTTTGTTTGTTTTTTAATTCATTGATTTGATAAACCAAATCAATCAACAACTCAGTCTGCCAGTCAGTCAGTAACAGTCTACACAAAATCTACACCAGTTGCCTCTTCAGATGCATAGCCAAACAAACAGTCACGTTCCCCACTTTGGCATAATCAAGCCACAGCAATCTGTGTGTAATTTATATCACACACAATTACAAAACCTGCCTCTTTGGTTATTACACTTTAGCATTACCATTAGTATGCTGTCCTCTCAACAGTTACTGTACATTCAAGAATGCCTGATGTGACAATTGTAGTTAGTGTCCCTGAAATAAAAAGAGAGAGAAAAAAAATGGAGAAACAACAAAAAAAGAGGAGAGTGGAATGGTGGATGATGGTGTGATTTCTGTGCAAAAGTGCAGAAGAGATGATCTCCTTTCTCCTTCCAGTACTCTCCTCTACTCTCCTCTCCTCTCCTCTCCTGTTCTCTCATGGCATGGGGGGAAATGATGACCATCAGGGTGGCAAAGGAGTCTCACGTCCACGAGAAATTATTGGAATTCTCTTGGAATTGAATGAATGTAAATCTTTTTTTTTTTCTTCTAGTTCACAAAAGGTGCATATCAGAATTAAATTAGTTATCTTTTTTAACAATAAATAAGCAATTACACTTTTTTTCAATTAAACACAATAGCAAAAAGACTTTTTTGATTAGCAGAACAAACATTTTGTTCCTAATTTGTGCGCTTTTTTTGTTTTTATTTTTACTTCCCGGGAATATTTAAGCCTCAAACTCTATGAAGCAAAAGAAAATGAAAGAAAAAAAAAAACACCAAGCCATTCCTGATACTTGAAATAACCTTTCTCTGCTTCTTGTGGAAGATTTAAAAGAACAGAAAGAATGCATCTGTTCAAACCCTGTAGACAGCGGTGACGTTTGCTGTTGGTGGGGCAGGCCGAACAGGTCGATGCATTGGAAGATGATGGTGGCTGAGATGGGGGTCTGCAGCGGTCCTTTCCCCACTTTGGGCTCTCCACGGCGGCCTTAGTTTTGAACTTCAGCTGCCTGTTCCTTCTCGGCCTTCTCCTTGGCCTTTTCCATCTTCACCAGCTTCTCCTCCTTCTGCAACATGACCATGATCTCAGACACATGAGCCGTGGAGATGTCTATGTCCTCCTTATCGATCAGCTCCACCACCTGTGCACACACACACACACACACACACACACACACACACACACACACACACACACACACACACACACACACACACACACACACACACACACACACACACACACACACACACACACACACACACACACACACACACACACACACACACACACACACACACACACACACACACACACACACACACGTTACTCTTTATCTACAGTGCCTACACACAAATACAAGTAAGATGCACAGATGCCATTGTCCTCCAAATGAATCAAGCTCCCAACACACACACACACACACACACACACATGGTCATACTTACATTGTGTACACAAACACGCAGATAGCTGTGCTAAATACACATAAATGCTATTTTCTTTTCTTCATGAATTACTTTCACTAGGAAAACTAACACCACACACTCACAGACACATACACACAGGTAAGAAACAGTCTAAAATGACAAGGTCTGAAAACCAGCAGTTCTGATAGTCATGTCTCAGGCTCTGAGTCTCTACCTCTCTCCTGCTCCGTCTCACCTTCATGACATCATCAATGTCGATCTTGCCGTCCTTGTTGTCATCGAGTGCTTCGGCGATTCTAAGCAGCTTTTGCTCCGGAATGTTCTGAATCTGCCGCATGACGCTGATGAGCTCCGTGATGCTGATCAGGTTCTCCCTAGATGAGAAGAAGAAGGTGCTGCGTACAGGAGATGCACTCTTGAAAACGTGGCTCGTGTAAGCATGCGTGGTAAAGGAAGCCCAGGCGCTCGCACACACACACACCAACACACACACACACACGTATCACGGTCCACAAATTGGTTAAGGACCAATGACATGCCAAGGTCTGCTGTGCAGGGTTCCCAGCTTGACCAATGAGTGCAACACTCCCTTTTGCAATCAGCGTGTCATTTACACCTTCAATTACTCATTCATTTTTTTTCATTTTCATTTGTGTTTAAAAGCTTAATAAGTTATGAGCTGTCTCATCTGGAGATGTTGTGTCTAATTCACTGGAATTAGAATCTCTTCTCCTCTATGGATTTGAAGTCCTGAAGCTAACCGCTTTAAATCTTCCTTTTCTGAATCACATATGAACAGCAGGGGTATTTAGTGATTACCAGGCCATCAATTACAGCACCAAAGCTTGAAAAGGCAGTGGAAACTGCACAGCATGAAGCCTTCATCAGTAGCAATGATGGATCAAACTACATGGAAACACAGAAGAAAGGTCTGGGGTATGGTCAGTGATGATTCTTAGGAAACTCGTCTACAATCAGCCGGCTGCTTGAGCCTACAGTCTTACATGTATGTAAATAACACATGACATGGTCTGTTAGAAATTAA
>NC_137911.1:12244807-12249807 GCF_963457725.1 Sprattus sprattus
CTAACTTATGTGACAAACTAGTTTATATATATATCCACATCAAAATAACAGTCTGATTCTGAGAGAACTTTCTAGATGCTTCGCTAAACCGACATATACTTTCTAGTCAGCTGTAATCTGGTGCAAAACTGAGTAAAGGGCTGTGAGAACAGCGACCAATCAGCTTGCTTGCATGCTGTGTGTAGCAGGCTTGCTGTGACTGGCTGGTGTAAGTGAGTGGCAGCAGCTGTGCTGACCCGAGCGGCTTTCTCGGCTGCGTCGGCCAGCCTCTCCATCTCCCTCTCACGGTTCTCCTCGCGTATGGCCCTCTCCTCCTGAATCATGGTCTCCAGCTTCGTCTTGTTGTCCACTTTGGAGAAGTCCAGTTCTGCCACCTTCATCTGGGCCTCCTTTGTCTACAGGCAGACACAGACAGACAGACAGCCAGCCAGACAGCCAGACAGCCAGACAGACAGACAACCAAAAGAGGGGCAAATAGTAGAGGGGGGGGGGGGGGGGTGGGGGGGGATGTATTACTCACTATCTCACTATGATGCCATCACATGCATAATCAGAAACAGTTTAACAGGTACATATACATAGAAAATAGAAATCCAACCCTGAATATGCATACAGAACACACACACGCGCACACGCACACAAACACACATACCACAATCTCGGGCAGGATCTGTAGTGTGGTCTTGAGTTGGTCTGCTGGAGAGAGTGTGTCTGGCAGGTACATGGCTCTAGACAGCAGCAGCAGAGATGTAGGGATCTGCTGATCCAGATGCAGCTCCAGCCACTGAGACACACACACACACACACACACACACACACACACACACTTGATTATCTACAAATATCCTACAAATATTAAGTTCATTATAATCATGCCTATGTGTGTCTATCTAACGACTGTGTGTGAATGATCTGTTGAGTCGACATAGATGTGAGTGTGTGTGTGTGTGTGTGTGTGTGTGTGTGTGTGTGTGTGAGTGTGTGTGTGTGTGTGTGATACCTGTTGGAGTTGTTCTCTCAGCCGATCCTCTGTTACTCCCAGTGCTCTCATTCCTCTGACACGACAGGCAGCCTGCACCTCGTTGACGTTAAGACTGGCCACTCCCTCTTCTGCTATCAGCTGCAATCACAACAACACGCACAATTTCTTGTTATTGTCAGGTTATTAAGTTCAGAGGAGGAGGGAATACAATTCTACAGCAACACCAACATTACAGTTCACATCATGGTCACCAAGAACATGTCTACGTCTATGTCTGTTTCCGCCCAGGTAATCAGCACCTCACCAAGGGTATAATGCACAGGTGCAAGTGTTTGTGTGTGCACAACCTGTGTTTGTGTGTGTGTGTGTGTCTGTGCGCACATTTAAGTGTGTGTGTGTGTGTGTGTGCATGTGTGGCCATTTCTCCCCCCACCTTATCGTCGGCGCGTATGGCACGGAGCTTCATGATGAGCTGAAAGCGCAGGAAGTTGTTGGTGCCGATGGACTGCAGCTCCAGCAGCCTGCACAGGGCCACCAGCTGGGGCCGCATCAGGTTGTCCAGCGTCAACTCGTCCTCAAACAGCTTGGAGAAGCGGATGATCTGCTCATTACTGGGCCTCTCACCAGAGTTACGGATCTGAGATACAGACAGAGGGGGAGAGAGAGAGAGAGAGAAAGTGAGGAAGAGAGAGATAGGGAGTAAGTGAGAGGGAGAAAAAGTCATACAAGCAAGTAATCACAGAGCATGAGCATGAGGGTGGTAACAACTTAAATGGTGGTTTGAACAGTATGCATCATTACAGGAAGTAGTTACCACTAATGCATTCACAGAGCTTCTCATTACAACTGAACTGCCTATTTATTGACAAGTAAACCATGGGGCCAAACATCTAGAAGCTTTTGTTTTGTTGCTCTAATAGAGGTACTGTATATTACATGCAGGTCATACAGGTGTTTTGGGCATGAGAAAGGCCTTCTGCTATTATGTGCCCTTGTGTGTGTGCCCTTGTGTGTGTGCCCTTTTGTGTGTGTGTGTGTGTGTGTGTCTGGGACAGTACCTTCTGGAAGAATGTGGAGAACTCCTCTGTGACGTCTCCTTTGGATGCTTTGTTACGGAGGGCGATCTCCTCCACAGTGTCCTGCAGAAACTTGGCCATCTCCAGCTTCACTCGCAGCTCTTTCTTTAACCTCTCATCCTGCACACACGCACGAACACACACACACAATCATTAATGATGTAAATATGTGTTAATAAGGGTAGATAGTATAGGCCTCAACTCAAACATACTTGAACTTATGGAAACACTTTATAGTCGTTCTTTAAACATAAGCCCACTGCCCACTGAACAATATATACACAGCTGCGGAAAAAATTAAGAGACCACTTCAAAATGATCAGTTTCTCTGGTTTAACTATTTATTGGTATGTGTTAAAGTAAAATGAACATTTAGGTTTTATTCTACAACCTACTGAAAACATTCCTACCAAATTAAAACAAAAACTATTGTCATTTAGAGCATTTATTTGCAGAAAAATGACAGGTTGTCCTGGAAGAAAACTTGCTTCATATACCAATAAATAGTAAAACCAGAAAAACTGATAATTTTGAAGTGGTCTCTTAATTTTTTCCGCGGCTGTATATACCGTATATACACGTAACTTAACTATAATAACAAGACTTTTTTCAAACTCATCAGTATTTCATCATCTCAAATAAACTGGTGATATGAACTGCTCCTGATAAATGAATGATTGATAACAACCATCTATACTGGACCATTAAGACGGTTGCGGTGTTGGCCTGACCTTCTTGGACTGTGTCTCAAAGGTGGACGGGAGCATGTTGGGGAAGAGTTTGAGCACCACAGGCAGCAGGAACTCCATGAAAGGAACGATGATGAACACCAGGAAGGGGAGGAGCCGGAACACGTCTGCACACGTCCTCAGGAACTGGAAGTGACATCACAAGTAATTATTGATATTAGACCAAAATACATGGGGTAATGAGATCAGACTTTTATCTGTGAGTTAAAGTTACTTGACAGAGGACTTCATACATATGATATAATTTCCCTAAATAGATTGTTCAACCAATTATCAAATTGTAGCATTAACTTGTGTATCTGCAAACTAAGTGGCTTCACTGTTTTAACACTGGCAGATGCAGCATCTTGGGTGAAAGTGGATGTAACAAAACAAAAGCTAACTTGTTATTCCTTTATCTTCTTAACACACACACCAATTTCTGCATTCAGCTGATGCACTGCTAGAGATTCTCTGAAAAAGAGACCTGTTTTCCTGATCAAAGAGACTATTGTCCAATGAAAGCCACCACTGCAGTGCCTAAGTGGTGCAGTGTGGTAGTACACCACCAGATGGAGCTACTGAGCTTCAACAGCCCTGAACAGCCTGGGCCTTTCCCCTCCCTTCTCTCTCCCCCCACCCCCCATCTTTCTTCCCAGCTTCCCTCCATTCCTTTCCCCATTCACTTTCATGTGTCGGCACTCCACTCCATTCCATTCCAATGCGCATGTCTCCATGGAGATGAGTTTGACAGGGAGGAGACTGTGACCAGACCATGCACAGAAAAACAAACTCACACATGACATGGGTGCCTCACAGAAAAGGAGCAACACAACACAACACACACAGCACATAGATGGAGGGAGGGGGAGAGGGGGGACGCAAAGGAGACAGTGAGAGACCATAAAGAAAAACCAACTGACACATCGTTACCTATTATCAACAGATGTGCATTAGAGGGAGAGAAAAAAACATGTGAAAGAGAATAGAATGGGGGGAGGGGGGCTAAATGAGGCCTGGCTAACAGAAGTATTAAGGGGGGGGGGCAGTTTTGGGTTCCTGTAACCCGTCCATCGACCCCCCAACCCCCCCCCCCCAAAAAAAAGAAGGGGTTGAGTACCCCCTCTCCCCACCTGCCTGTCAGGGGGTGCTATAGGAGGCCGATTTAAGCCAGCCCACATGAATAGGGCTTTGTGCTGTGCCCATTGACATGTATATCACTTCCAAGAACTACCTCGCTCACAGATAGAGGGAAGGAAGGAGAGAGGGGGAGAGAGAGAGAAAGAGAGAGAAATGGGGGAATGTGGGGAATAAGGGAGAGCACTGTAAGAAGGAGAAGAAGATGAGAGGATAGTAATGCATAAAGTAAGCTATAGGCAAAAAGAAGTAAAAAGGGGGACTGGGAAGAGCAAGAGAGGAAGATGGAACAGAACTGAAAAATGAAGACAGGGAGAAAGAGAGAGAGAGAGAGAGAGAGAGAGAGAAAGAGAGAGAGAGAGGGAAGAACATAGCGAGAAACGAGAGAGGACGGTGGGGGGCTGAAAAAAGGGAAGGGAAAGAGCGGTTGAAAGAGTGGCCAGAAGGGGGAGGAGGAGGAGAGGAGAGGAGGAGGCAGCAGCAGTGGCGGGTGAGTTTTGAAAGAGCGCACATGTGAGAGAACCAAAGCCATGGGATTAGAGGTACGGGTTAGATGAATGGCGCGGGGCCGAGCCGTTAGCGGCCAGCACAGGGGCTCAGGGTCAGCTGGCCCCCCACACAAAGGCTCAGAGGGGCCAGGGGGAACTGGAAGAGCTAGGCCGTTAGCATTGGGGCTCGCATACTGTAGCTGACTGCCTGTTGCTTATTATTCGCTTGCTTTTTTACACTTTGTATCTTCAGAAATAGATCAAGTTGGCCACTGTTTTCTTTTCTCCAAATGTCCTACCTGTATGTCAACAAGATTCTAGAAGGTAGCTCTTTTCTATTAGCCTCTTTCAGAAGAGAAATTAAAAGCTAGACCCAATATTTCCCTTTTAGTTTAAATAATTTATCAAATGTAACATGGCTGCATATGCTACAGTTAAATAGGTTAAAAACTGTTGTTTGTGTTTAAATACACTTCTGAAGCTGCCCTGATGTTTGCACTGGCCTAGAAAACGTAAGTAGCGCTGATGTTTGTACTTATGGGTGGCTCAATGTCCACTGTAATCTAATGTTGGAGCCTGTTTAATGTTT
>NC_137911.1:12254807-12434807 GCF_963457725.1 Sprattus sprattus
TCACATACTGGCACAGGTTTTCCATTCGCTACACTGGAGGTTGCCATGGTGATATTAATTCAGCACACAAGCTGTGATGGTGTGAGAAAGCCCTATACTGTTACATCAGGCAAAAAAAGCTCAAGGTTTAAATGATTACTATTTGTAACACCAAAACCTCATAAAGGATTTACTTTTGAGTGTACCAGAGAGATCTGACCACATTCCTTCACTTCTTAAGACTAGCATTTGGATAACATCATCAGTGATGCATCGTGCACTGACCTAAAAAACATAGACAGGCCAGGGCTAATTACAGACACTCCAAATACTGAGGTGTAGCTGGGCTTGCTAAAATGTGTATGAGTCAAAGAGAGGTTGCTTGCTAAGACGTCAGCCACGGCAATGTCTATTCAGATTGTTCTAGATCAGACGGTGCTGGTGCTGGATCTAAGGCGGTTGGAATCTGTAGGGATATAGACTCAGGGTCTGTGCCTGAAACCCACTGAGTACAGGGACAACATTTTTGACAAAGTATACAGTTACACTATGGGAACTAAATCGGCAAAGCCTTCACCATCAGGCCTGGCAATGGCACTCTTGTAAAAGCAGAACCTAGAGATCCCACAGACCCTCTAAGCAGTCCCTTCAGCTTTTCACGATTCTGTAATTGCGAAATCAACACAAAAACAGCCATTTACCATTGACCACACAAAAAGCTGCAGAAAATAACCACTGATGTTAAATGACAACTTATTCATCAATTTGTGTGATGGATTGACAACCACTATGAAGTTATCATAGTATTAAGACATTAGCTTGATGTTCACCACATAGCTGGATCTATAACATACATGTTCTTCTGTCTTGTATTCAGTTGTGAAATAGTAAATAATGTTCAAACATGATATTACACTTGAAGTGCAACTCCAACTTAGAATGTGTGTTTTTTTTAGCTGTAAACAAAATAGGACTAAACTATGTGAACACATCAATGCTGATGTTAATATTGACAAAATTGTATGTGTTTGGAATATATGGGTTGGAAAGTAGCTCAACAATCCATCTTCTGTTTTATATAACCCTGAGCCTTGCAAGGACAATGCTGATGTATCTACAACCGTTTGGTCCATATCCACGTCATGACATAGGCGGCCCACCTCCCCCAGCATCACCCCGAGAGTCTCATTTTCAGTTGCTGATTGACACTCATCATTCATAGGAGCTTACACTTCCAACCCCCCACGCCCCCCTCCCTCAGCGCCTTGCCCGCCTTTTAGCATTTTTCAAAAATATGCAGTGGAGTTGGAGCGGGGGTGGAGTTAGCCATTAGGGCCACTGTCCAGGGCAAAGTGTCCAATCACTTATTCCAGTGGTGAGCCGATGAAATCTCTCACAGTTCAAAGGTTAATCAGCACCTTGTGGCGCTACAGCAGAACCTGTGGTAGACTTAGAACTTTAACCCCTTCAGCATCTATGAGCTGGACGCAGAGCTAATCCTGTAGTCGTAAAACACTCTTCACATACAGTATCTTCGCACGTGTGCATGCATACTACACTGGATGTTCACATGTACTGTATGAATACAGCAGCATTCTTAAAAGGATTTATAGGCATCTAGCAACGTGGCTGCAGATCATAACCAACTGAATACCTCTCCCTTTCCAAGTGTGTAGGAGAAGGTATGGTGGCTGTTAGTGTAAGGTGCTATAAAAATGCGAAAGGCCCTCTCTACTGCCAGTGTTTTGGTTTGTCTGTTCTGAGCTACTGTAGAAACATAGTGACACAACATGACTCCGTGAAAGAGGACCCGCTCCCTACGTGGATACAAATGGCTCATTGTAAACTTACTAAAACTGTGTGTTCACAGGTTATTGCACACTAATGGAAACATAATTATGACTACTATCTTCCATTTCAGCCAATAGATGACCATAAAACCTACATACTGCACCTTTAACTGCCATCCACTACAGGGTTATTGTCAGGGCAAGAAGTGGTGGGGGTAAGACAAAATTAGCCCTGACCTTTTTATTGTGGAAACCCCTATACTGTATCATCTGGAAACACTGGGAACGCACGCACACACACGCACACACACACACACACACACACACACACACACACACACGCACACATACAAGTGGTCAGTCTCCTGACCCATCTGTTAGGGGGAGCACTAGCATGAACCCACCAGACCCTCTAATCCTATTCTGTACGCACTAGTTCATCCAGTCTGAAAAACAAGACCCTTACTCCAGACTTGTAAATCCCCAGCCCCCTCCCACTGTCTAAACCTACAGGATATACTACAGTAACACACAGCACAAGCCGTCTCTGCTGTGGATTCACCTGCCTAATCGGCTCTCCACCTTCCTCTGTCCTTTCTTTCTATCCCTTCCTTTTACGTCCATCCTGCCTGTCTCTCCCTCACTTACTTTCCCTCCTTGACCTTTGATCCAGTGCCCCCTGGTCCATCTCACTAGGAAACGGGAAGTCCTGAGGAAAAGCTGTTACTTGCCCCCAAGGGAAATGCTGCTAACCCTAGGATCCGTGTGTGTGTGTGCATCTTAGTGGGTTGCTGTATGTAGAGCTTGCTAGTTGAACTGGAGTATTCAACTGGAAAAGAGATTACAATAGTGCGCCTGGGCTATGATGAGCTGATGTATGCTTTGCTCAGTTTAAAACATTGTTTCATCAGTTTTCTGCCTCCTAGATAATCAATCAGAATACACATTGTGTTCACCATTATCAGAAGTTGGCTGAAATAAAAAGGGCCAACTGCCCATATTGTCCAATGTCCGATGTATAAAATGAGAAGCGCATATTACATACAGTAGCAGTTTGATACCATGGTCAGGAAGTAAAGCAGAACATGGCATCAGTCTACTGGTAAATACTTTGCCAGAGAACCTCAGAGGGGCCCATATGAGGGCAAGTGCATCCATGGTGCTAAATGCTAAGGCACAGTTGGAATGCTGCCCAATGGTGGCACTTGACCAGATAGGACGATGCTGGTACCTGCTCATTACTGTTTGATATTTAACAAAGTCACTTATTACTCAATGCCTATATATGACCATACACCCTTTAAAGAAAAACTAAAGCTGTATTTTTGAATATGGGAGACTTATAATACAATGTAAAGACATAGGTCTAATTGTTAGTTGTCCCACAGTGAAATTATCTTGCCATTAAGACCTGAGTTTGTGATTGAGTGAGTGAGTGTGTGCTTGTGTGTGTGCGCGCATGCAGTGAGGCTGAACACTTTAATTGGCCGAAGAATACACTGCTGGCAAACCTTTGACCGCCTCCTCAACACACTAATCTTAGGAATGAGCCATGAGCTAGACTAAGCTGTGCTCTGTCTTCGGGTGTAAGGGTTCCTTTATGGAATTATGCCTGACACATATTCCAAGAACAGGCCACCAACTTGGCATTCACATTCTGCAGTAACACCACGGCAACATACAGGCAATGAGAGCTGTTTCAGAATAAAACCCATAAGTCTGTGCAGGGTTTGGGGTGTGGCTGCACACAGCCGACACAAACTCTCATTCAAACTCAAACTCTGTGGTCCTCATACTTCCTGCCTGCCTGTAGAGCACTGTTGCTATGGTAACATCAAAAAACACCCAAGTGGAAAAACACAGCTCTTGAGTTGTTGTGACATCATCACAGTCTAGTGGGAAAGCCTGTATCAGGCTCATTCTATCTAGTGCCTTTCCACCATGTCTCCTTACAGGGATGATCCAGCAAGTATAACATTAGACAAACATCCTCTAGCTTGAGAAATGCTGCAGCTTTCTATACCAGAAACTAGTAAGGTCTTGTGCTTTTCCAAAGAAGGGGTAGCTGATTGTTGGGCACACAGAGCAAGAATGGAAACGGTCAGAGCTGAGCATGATTGGGTGGCTGTAGGCTTTCCTCATGGTAAACTAGGGCAAAGCAGGCAGACTTCAATAGCTTTTCTCCCGAAGGAAGTTGTGCCAGACGGATCAGTTGTGACAGGGTGGACTCTGTTACACTTTCTGTGCCAGCTCAGTACATGTGTCTGGGTCTTACTGTGACCTTCAGGTCTTTATTCCATATAGTCCATAGGCCTCATTGTTGAAGTCGTATCCTCTATCTACAGATCAGTTCTATTTCTGTGTCGAGTGGTCTTTTCATCTATTTCTCATCACAAAATGATACCATCCACATGTACAGTAACTTATATGGCTTCTCTCTCTCACTCTGTGTGTGTGTGTGTGTGTGTGTGTGTGTTTTTTGCTCTTATCACGGCGAGCAGCCTCCTCTCTGAGCATGATAACACGCCACACAAACCGGGGCACACTGAGGCCTTTGAGCTCCAGTGAAGCAGAACCATAAAAATACTTGCGATGATTCCACACTCAGCCCCGACACACACACACACAGAGCCATGTCGAAGAAGACAGGAGGGAAGGAAAGTTAATGTGGTGGCCCGACCTGCTGTACGTCACAGAAAGACACAGAGAAAAAAATCTGAGACAAAGTCAAGGGCATTTCAACATAATGAATGCCCTGCAATGCTGTGGGAGGTTTGAACGTTTGATGACTTCTGGTCTGGTTAAAATGTATACCTTTGTCAAATAGTCTGCTGCACAACAACCTAGACCTAATGAGTGCAACAGATGGACAGATACAACAAAACTATGTTATTGACTTCAAGCTGTACACATGAAGGTGGGAAAACACGCCTAAGCTTTACGCCTCTATGTTGAAGATGTGCTTCAGGGCAGTATTCATGAAGTTTACTACTGTCTTACACAACTCAGCCTATAAATATGACACACACACACACACACACACACACACACACACACACACACACACACACACACACACACACACACACACACACACACACACACTAATGGAAGACTGGAAGCTCTCAGAGAACCTTTAAAAGAGTCTACACTGAACTCTTCACTGCACTCTCCTAGATAATTCAATAACAATTTCAGTGAATCTTAATTTTCTCTGATGGAGCAGGCAGCCGTCTTGACATCTTTATTTTAGTCTCTCAAGGCAGGACGGCTTGCTCAGACTAGCTGTGACCCAGGCAGCTGTCTAGCTCACTCTCATTGGCCACGTCCCAGCAGGCCTGCTTATTGGCTCCATTTCAGATGAGGAGCTTACTCTGATAGGCTGTACATCACCTGCATGGGTGCGAATGTTGAGCATGTACAAACACCAATGCCAACTATGCTTTAAAATGGAACACTGCAATCTGTGCCTCCATGACAACAGCAACATGTTCTGGTTTGCCTACCAGCAACGTGTGTGGCTGTACTAGGATGACCAATGACAACAACTGCAGCAAACACATATCTACGAGCACAACTCCCATTTTTAGTGTCAAATGGCAGACGGTTGACTTGGATCGCATTGTTTACAACACATAATACAGCTACATAGGTTGCAATTAAGGAGGACCGACTTGGCAGTTATTTGAGTGTGTGTGGACTGATTTTATAAAGAAAGGTACTTAGGCCATTTGAGAATGCACTGTGTTCAAGTCCATAGGCCTTCCAGGCAACTCTGTCTGTGTGCTGAGACAAGTTAATGTTTACCTGTACAGGTGTGGAGCCAGTCCATTAGTGTGACTGATTAATGTTGTAATGCTAGCCGGCCTGTTGTTTGCTGACACCTCAGTGGCAATCTCAGCGATCTCAGCCCTAAATACTGGGACTGTAACTAATCAGAGATCACTAACATGCATAGACCCTAACGAGCTTCACTCCATTATCAGCAGTGTATCTGTAAACCAACAGTATAGTATAATGTATCATTTCACCACACACGATGAAGTAATCATCCATTTAGCATTTGTTCTGTCTAATAATTAATTTCACAATACCCACCTCCCATCACTTTAAAGGAGACTTTAAACGTGAAATGGAGCTGTTTACTAGAAGCTTTACTTGGAAGCTAACGGTGTTGGGTGACGCTGCAGTTCTGTCTGAATCACAAACTGGGATAAGGAGATGCTTTTTTTTTGGCTGACCTAAAAATGGGCAGCCCCCTACCTGCATACTACAACAAAAACCACAACCACAAACTAAACATCTTAATTACTTTCAACCTATAATAATTATCTCCGCATTTATAAGAATGTCCCCACCTTTGTGATAAACATGCAACACAAGCTTTATCATTCAGTATGTATGCCGAGGTATGCCTGTCTGCTTTTATCCTGCGATGCACTGAGCAACACCGCCATTGCAGACTGCAGCGGCCTCGTTTCAGACAGTGGGGAACTGAGGTGTCCTCAAATAACCTCGCATTGGATCGGGTGACGGTGTTCACCATTCTCCCTCATAGGCGATGCATGTCGTTTCAAAAGGACACAAACACAGATATTCACCCTAAACCTGCTCTATGTTCATCGTCAGAATTTAAATAATTCTGTCTAGGTACCATTTCTATGTCATTATATTCGGTGTCTGAGCTTGTCAAAGTCTTTAAGCAGATAATATTTAGAAGCGGCAGCAACCGCAGTTTGTTCTGATAAATAAAGAAAACGGAAAGGATGACAATGTCTAACATGCCATGATATGACATTACATTTTCAGTTTTAGAGATCCAAGATTTTGGATCGGTTGTTACCTAGATAGGTAACGTCAGCTAGTTCTCTGACGTCGCATTACTTTTAACCAAAATTCAAAACAACCCAACTAAAGCATTCAAGAACTATTGATTTCGATGATGGGGGAAATGAACAGTATAAGGAAGGAGCACACATTGGAACAAGTCGCTGAAGTCGTGTCGAGTCGTCTAATTATCAACATTTCGATTCGCAATCTTTTGATTGCAAAGCAGCTTACGCTAGCTACTCTGCTTCAAATGCAAACCTGGAACACTGTCTGGAATTAATCAATATAACGTTAACTTACATGGTGAGGGTCAAACATTACTCCTATTATAGAAATGTCTTCTGTATGACACCAACAATGACCACACGAATTGCGATGCTTTCATCCATGTAACAACACCAGTCTTTCTGGAATGTACATACAGTATTTAGGTAAAGGGCCTAACTTGTCAATTGTGACATAAAGGACAAACACGTGTTTACACGTTGTCAGGTATTTATTGCCTGTACCTTAGCACAATGCAAAGCCGCACGTCAGCGATTTATAACGTTACCTGGTTTAAACAAATGAAAAAAGGGATACTTAAAAGACAAGGGCCTTTTTAACATTTCTAGACTTATGAAAACAATATATAGTCTATCAGACAATCGGGTTGTGAATCGCCATGCCCTTGATCTAAAGTAGCTAACAAACGTTAACATCATCATCGTTAACGGTGACTAAGTGAGTGGCTAACGTTAGCTAGGTCATGAACTTTCTGATACAGACCGCTTTACTGTCGTGGCAGCCGGTTAAATCCCTGCCAAAGCCGGTACATAACAAGTCCAGCCCGTCAACAATAGATACGTGGTCAACATAAGTTATGATATTGCACTTTGTAGATGTGTGATACATTCTGATAAGTTAACCTGTCTTCTGTAAGTTGATGGTCACTACATTGCCAGTCCTTACAGACCCAGTTAATGTTAGCTAACGTTGGCTAGTAACGTTAGACCAATGTCCCGTTATCATCATTTATATAAAATAAAGAAAAGTTCAAGTTATAATAACGAAAGATATGGTGGTAACAACTTTAAAAGACCACTTCTTACCTTTTCTGAACTCGTTTTTTAACGACCTCGATGTTTTCATTAATGGAGCCCGAGATCTCGAGAACAAAATTAAAGCCATTGTGATTCCGTTGCTCTGTATAAAAAAAAAAACATGTAATGAGCTAACTCTATCCGTAGAAAAGTGGGAATTAGTGGTCTGACGCAGCTACAGTCATAAACCGAAGTTCTTGCCCCATGTCCTTGTTCCCTCTCCACATTGGTTCAAGCAATAAAGCAACTTAATGAAAAGAACAGTAGTCATTTGCTTCCGTTTCACTGAATCTCACACGACCGACAGAGGGTGTATTTATTAACTTTGGAGTTCCCCGTTGCTCCAGCACAACTCGACGATGACAGGACAGTACCCTTCTTACTGTCTATAGACAGTACTGACAGAGAAACTGGCAGGGGCTCCGCCCTATTATGAATGGCTGGTATCACAGCCAATGAAATCAAAGTGTTGGGAACAGAATTTTCGCGTGCAGTACTGCGAACTGACTTTCAATTGGCTCAAAATCTTTATGATTGCCAATGTGAGACAAATGCGCGTTGCTAATGTCATCACACTTGCATAACTTATTAACATTGCTTGGTAGAAGAAGGCAGTGATTGCAAGGGATAAAAAAAAAAAAAGCTACAACTTCCTTCCCTGTTGTGCTTACAATGTTACTTAACAAATTAAAAAGATGTATAATGATGTTTGGGTAACTGTGGCAGATTTGACATTGAAAGGCGCTAATTTCAGGGTTGCCAGATGTCGTGCGAAAACACTAAAACATACTCCCCAGAACTTCATTACCACATGAAAATAATTTACGTTTTAAGTAATATAAGTACCAGATAAGTTATTATTTGACCTTGATTATTGTTGTTGTTATTATTATCATTGTTATTGTGTATGTTTGATGTTCTATCTGGATGTTTTGGTTGGACTAAGAAGATTAAATGAATACAACACCACAGCATATGGAAGAGATTCATAGGTCAGGAAAGTGATCAACAATTTTTAAGTTTAATAAAATCATAAATTAGCGTATTTAAGTTATACGGAAGATGCTTTTATCCACTAACCATACATTCCACCAATACGTCTACTTGAGTAAAAAATATTCAAATCACTTAACAATGTCAATATCATTGATTCATGAATTTATCAGATCATACGATTAGATTGAATGCACGAACAGATAATTTTTAATCTTGACAGAAAGATGGGCTCTGGTTATGTGGAGTTTATTTATCTAGCTGGCAACCCTAACCGCAACCATCCCTTTTTCATGACGTAATTCCAATAGACGCCCCGTCCATCTTCGCTCATTTCTCGAAACACAGAATCTCATCCACTGGATTAAGTCTGTGTTGAACGACAAAATAGAAATCATATCGATGAAGGTGTAATATTAATGACACTATGTCTGTGCAGCTTAATTCAATATAATTGTAACGATGTGTTTTAGAGACACTGTGGAGGGCAAGGTTGAATTTTGAAAAGGCCGGTTAAACTCTGCGCCTGGATCGACCAATCGAAAGTGAGTATTTTTCGCGCTGATTGGGAAGAGAGTTTCCCGCAAGCATTGATTCGAGTTGAATGGAAGTCGGCGTCTCCAAGATGCGGCAGACAGGTTATATTCCATTAACTTGTAGACCAGATGATTCATACATTTAATCAACAATAAATATTTGATCTCTGTAACCTTTGTATGGTTAAAAGCGTAAGGGGGAATGAAATCGAGTGTTATGGCATCGTGTCTGTAGCTAGCTTGCTAGCGTGTCATGCCATAAACCGCTCTATCAGCACTGCAGAAGCTAGCTAGCTTGCCAAATGTAGCTATTTAATTAACCTTACTGCTCAGAATGTGATAACGTTACAGATGTTTCATGCAGATATCATGTTATCTGTAGTCATTCTGAATCTTAAGTGTAATTCATCAGAATATATTGTTTTACACTAATCACTTCTCGGGTATGTTGTTGTCTCTTGGTATATGACTAAACTGGTTAACGTTAGCTCGCTAACATTTCCATTAGATGTAAGATGTTTGCTGTAAGTTGGCCAGCCGAGTATCTCTATTTGGTCAGTCATCATTAACGTAAGTGATGATTGTGAAGATGTGCAGAATATAAAAATTAGAAACTGGGTGATTGGTCAGCAAGTATATCAAGCATATATATGGTTTGATGTTTTAAATTGATTGTTGGTTGTAGTATTCGTGGTAACATAACGCACATTAGCTAAGTTTGAATATGTGTTGTGTTCCTGCTATATTATAATCACTGGTATGCATCGGTTTAAATAAATGTGGTTTATGTCACATTTCATTCCTGTAATGTTGCCGATTTCATTAACGAGATACAGTGTAACTGGCTGGCTGCCTGGCGTTAAGTTAGCCGTGCGCCTTGATCTACTTGAGCGAAACGTCAATTTAGCGAGCTACCGTTAAAGCTGTATAGTGTGACTGATATAATTTGAGATGGCTGATTTTTTTTTTTAAGTCATTAAGATACCGTGGGTAAGGTGAAAGCCTGGCAACCTTTCCTTTCATTGGGAAATCGACGATTATGTTTTGCCACTCCATACCTATTATCCTTAATGACTGCAATACATATGCTAAATAAGCGTTGCATTGGCAGGGTAGTTTTGCATTGCAAATATTTGAAAGTTAGCTTGCAAGCCAGCCATGGGTACGCACAACTCAATACCTCCTTGGTCAACAACTGAGCGGCCATGTAACCTTGCAGCCATTTAGAACTAGAGTTATTGTAGGATGGAAACCCGACTTTATAAATTGTTTCAGTTTGGTACGTGGATACTCTGCCTTAACTGTGCACAGACCGTCAAAACACCCGGCGAAGTTTGCGAGCCTCATTATCGTTCAGTATCCAACGGCTGCTAGCTAGCTTAACTTGCACTTTAGAACGAAGGTAAGTTTAGTAGCCGATATGTATAATGGGAAGGTGGAAAATACGTAGGCACGTGGTAGTTCTATTTAAAAAAAAAATCGTATCACGAACACACATATTAGCTATATATCTCAAATGTGCATCCAGCACTGTATTTTTTTTTTTCATTTGTGATTCCTGCGCTGTCTAACCGAAAATTGCTCAGGACAGCCGCACCGGGCTGGGACCAGCTGGCCGCCCACTCACAATAGGAGCGAATGGGTAGCCATCTTTTAGAGGGAGTTTTTTTTTTATCCCTGTATTTCTACAGTGTCTTTAGAATCCCTGGATATACTTTTCACCTCTCAATTGTCACAGCTTGCCACGAATTGTTTCACATCAAGTCAACGTGGGCGGTTTGACGTTTACGACTCAGAAGCAATGGCAGCAAAACTCAGTGTGTTTAAACTCGTTATCGTGCTTGCACATTACAGTCGGTAGTCGCTGCAGGTGCAAATGGCAACAAGTCCCACCTAAATTATACCCCCTCAGATGGGTTTCCGGACGAATTTGGTTGTTTCAAATGTGTACCATTGCCCTGAATAATATGTGTTTATAATGTCCTCATACGAATTCGAGTGTTGGTATGTGTGGCGTCGTTATATTACTTGGTGTTTAATTGGTTAGAATAAGCTTGATTTACAAATGCCCCTACAATTGCCTAAACATAGAAATTAACAGTCTTATTTTTATGCCAACCCATGGGGCCTAGGGCAGAAGTAATTGGTGCATGCAGAAGCTTGAAATAGTCATACTTTTAAACTGTTCCAGTGAAGATATTTTCTAGAGCTACTAGACAAATGCCAACAACAGAGTGTCTGTCTTTTTGTCTCCATGTAATTATGTACAAGAAAAGTTCATAACTCATTAGTTTCTCATCCACCTCCTTCCCCTGTGCGTTTGTATGTTTCAGGTTAGAGAAGGACACTGTGTGTGAATGGGATGGACAGTAAGGGAGGCTCTCTTCCCCTAATGCCTGAGCCCCGAAGCCCCATCAGCATGAAGCAGCCATCTGATTCACTGGCTGGTGGACGTAAAGGGAGAGGTGAGGTCGGCACAGATGCCAACCTCATCATGGACAAGGGCTCCACCCAGCTGGCTGCCACACCCCAAGATGGTGTCCTGCCCAAGATGCAGAATGGCCTTGGCCACAACCTAGAGCAACTTAAGGACCTCACTTCGCGGGTGCTCAACAACGGAGAGCAGCCCAAGCATGGCACCACCACTGCTGCCGTTGGCACGGAATCCCCCATCAAAGGTGCCGAGCCCGACCCTCAGAACTCCGCCCCAACCCAGGATATCAAGCTGAAGTTTCCGAAACGGGCACCGGCGGCTGCCAACGGCAACAAGCCGTTGCCCAATGGAAGGTGTGACTCCACCTGCTTAACCGAAGATGGGGAGCGTCCCGAGTCCACCGTTATGATGCCAGAGATGATTCTGGGAGCCCCAAGTACTAGGAGGAAGAGGAAGGGCCGTCCAGTGAAAAAAAGGCCCCCTCTGAACGCTCAGAAACCCCTCACAGTCCGAGTGTCACTCGACAAGGGCGTGTCACAGTCAGCCGACCCAGCTACCACCTCAACCAATCATGTCACAGAATCTAAAACCCTCACCACTAGGTCGATCACTACCTTTGCCTCCATGGACCAATCATGCATCGCTGTGAACTTTAACCCGGTAGTTATAGCCCTCCTATTTTTCATATTTGTGGTTGTCTAGATTAAGTTGCATGCTATACTTTAATGATGTCAAAGTCTGTTTAACACAGGACCTGAAAGTAAAGTTGTGTTTTGAGGACATTCTTCACAATGTTTGTGCTGTATTTTAATGCCTTCAGCTAGCTTATTCCATTTTTTCACACACAGAGAGATGGTAGAGTCTTTCATAGCTTAAGGTCATAAGAGTGTTGTGTATCCTGCCAATATTGCAGTCTGTTCTTTTAAAAGCGTCTGCTAAATGACTAAATATATCCATCTAATTATTTTTGTGAAGTTTATCTGCTATTCTTTCCCAAGCGAATGTATTATGAGCGAACAGCATTGATGTATCCCCAACACTTAGATCGTTACACCACTCTATTAAGCTAGTGTGGTCCCTATTACATTTATTGATGGATGAATCCGTAAGCATGATTGACAGTTGCGATCAGGGTGTCTAACCCCCCCTACTTGCCTATCTCTTCTTTCCTCCACCTTTCCCTCTCGCTTGAAGAAGGTTGAGATTGAGCAATATGTGAGCAATTCAGTTGGAACGGTCCACGAGCAATTTTCTGCGGGGGACGTGGTATGGACCAAAATGTTGGGGTACCCCTGGTGGCCCTGCATGGTTACCACAGACCCCCAGTTTAACCAACACATCAAGCAGAATGGTATGTAAGCAGTCAAGCAGCCTCTCTTAGTTACTTATACTGTAAATAAACCTAAACACAATTTCTGCAGTCATTAGACAAGCTGTTTAAACACTTTGTCATCGCACAAATTCTGTTGGTGTTTAAAGCAAGATATGTGCCTGAGTTGGTATTGTTATAACTTGCAAATATCTTTCAACAACATAATACATTTCTCTCGTGTGTGTGTGTGTGTGTGTGTGTGTGTATGTGTATGTGTGTAAAGCCTTGAACAGTGTCCTGTACCACGTGCAGTACTTCAGTGAGGCTTCGGAGAGAGGCTATGTTTTTGAGAAATGCATGGTGCCGTTCCGTGACGGCAAGCAGTACCAGGAGCTCACCCTTGAGAAGCCTCCTCAGCCGGACCGTAAGAAGGTACCAGCCGTCAGCAACTCAGTCTTCACCACACCCTCAGGATGTAAACATATGCATTAGGAGTCTCTGTCTATAAGATACCCTTTAGCAGGGGCATCAATGTAGCATGTTTCTCACCAGCCCTTCATTCTTCTCCGTACCACAAGTACACCTTAAACAGTGCCAAAGACTATGGCTTAAGGGGCCAAAATAATATAAATTTGAACTAATTAATTGTAAATAACTAACTTATTAAAGCTGGATATAGATTTGTATGTATTTTTATGCCAGTCAGTCATTAATATTAATTATTTATTTCACATTGTTTACCTGATTGTGTGTTCCCGAGCAGCTAGCCCCACCTGCTGTTCCCCGGAAGCTCCGGCAGCAGTGGCTTCTGGGAATCTCCCAGGCCACTGAGGCCATGGGCATGGGCCTGGAGGACCGCATCGCCAAGTTCACCCTGAGCTACGTGCACGGCAACCCGCCGGGGCCATGCAGCCCCTTTCCCTATACCCAAGTCCACCACTCCCCCTGCCAGCCAGAGCCAGACCAGGGCGCGCCCTCTGAGTGCAGGGTCCCGATGACCCCGGTGAAATTTGAAGAGGAGGCCCCTAGACACGTCACCTGCCGAGGGCCAGCACGAATCGGCTATGTATTGCCCCTGTGCACCAGCACACCCACTGAGCGAGCACACACTCAGCAGCAGCAGCCTGAGGCACACACAGCACCCTCCTTTGCACTCGCACACAGCAACATGCCCAGCGCCAACTCCAAAGACAGCAACACTTCAGTGCCCAAGAAAGCCCCCGGCAGGAGGGCCCCAAGGGTTACAAAGGTTAAAAAGGTTACAAAGGTTACCAAGGTTACCAAGGAGACCAAGGTCATGAAGGAGGCAAAGGTCAGCACAGAGGGCACTGAAGGTCAGGTGACAAGCACACCTGTGAAGAGGAGGAGAAGAAAGGTGCTAAGCCTCCCTGAAGTGGCCACACACACACCGGCTCAGGTGAGGACACACACACACACACATACACACACAAACACACTTTTGTTCCCACATAATCTAGATAGAATTGAAGACCCACAGAGCATCAATTGTGTCTGTCTCTGTAAATGTGAGTAGGAGACCACCACTGCTGCTTCCAACCTCGGACCTCTGAAAACTGAACCGCCCAAACCTCCACAGAGACGCAAGAGAGTCAAAGCCACTGCGACCACAGACCTGAAAGTACTGGAACAGCCTTCTGCTCAGGTAAAAACACACACACACACACTCCTGAACATGTGTAAGACGAAAGACGAAATGCAGCCCACAACCCTGTACAGTTATATCAGGGTTCACACATTAATGGAAATCATGGAAAAGTCTAGGAATTTTCATTTTCCAAGCCTGGAAAAGCAATGAAACTCATTTTTGGAAAAGTCATGAAATGTGATTTTGACGTACAGTTGCTTTCAACAGCGACACACCACCACTACAGCATGTGGTGCGCTACAACTGAAATCTCACATAATTTATTTGTTCCAGACAAAACTTACCATTGTAGTTTAATGCTACAGGCCTATTATTTTAACCCAACCTGTGGAGTAATGGATGCAATGTTGTGTATGAAGGTTGGGAATGTGTCCTTGAAGTCATGAAAACGTTTTGAAACGCTGTGAATGAAACTGGGGGATACCTGTTTTAAGTCTTGTAATCTCAATTGCTTAAAGAGGTGTTTGTGTGTCTGCCCTTGTCTGTGTGTGCACATGTGCACGTGAAGGAGCCCCTCCCTGCAGACCTCATCAGCCCCACTCCGGTGAGGAAGAGGCAAACCAAGCCCAAGCCCAAACAGCCGCCCAACGCCAGCACCCCCAAGAAGAGAGGGAGGCCCATGATCTCTGAAGTTAAACCTATCCCCCAGGAGCCTGCCAGCCAAGAGGCAACAGGTAGTCCACACTTATGCACATAAAAGATCAAGCCAAAACTGCCACTTTTGTGAATCTAGATCTGAACTAGAAAGCATTATGGCGAAGTTATAAAGGTCTGTGAAGGGTTGTATGAAGGGAGTATGTAGAATCACTTTGTGGTTTAAATTTTAGGATTTTTGTATCTAAGAATTGCAACCTCTTATTGAATAGCTGATGCAGCCCAAAAGGTCCCGAAGACTTCTAGGACGAAGAGCCAACCTGCTCAGAGCAAAGAGAAGACTGAGCCCAAAGGTAGGACCACCTGTTTCATGGATTAAAAGGAAATTACACTTTATCCTTTCCATAAAATTCATAACAGACGGCAGAGTGCAGTAGCATAGCTAAATAAACTGCAGATACAACCGTTTTAGCATTCTTATTGGTGTTTGGTGTAACACTGTTCTTGAGGATCTGAGGAATATAACCCCCTTATCCCTTCCTTCTCAGGAAAGAAGAACCTGAAGCGAGAGCTGGAGGAGAAATGCGGGGAAAATAAGGAACAGACCAAAAAACGGATCAAGTTGGACGTTTTCACGCCCAAAGTGAAGACTCCAAAGGTGAGGCATGGATGGAGACATTGAGGTGATGACGAGAAAAGAAAGAGCACACAGCGTTTCTGTAGAAGTTTGGTTTAGTTGTATTCACTGTCAGCTTTTTAGAGTCTTTAGCTGAACTTTAATAGATCCCTCAGTGTAATCTGTTCAGCGCCAGTCGTCTAGCAGGTCAAGTTTACTGTGGTCCAGAGGGTGCCAATTTGTCTCGCACTCACCCTCTTTTTCGATTTGTCAAATTTTGATATCCATCCACAGGGTAAGACGGCAGAACCTGCCACCACTGTGAGGAGTAGGAAGAAACAGACCACTGACACAGAGCTGAAGGCAGAGAGCAGTGGATCAGAGGTGAAGAAGAGGCGGCGCAAGGGAGCAGAGGAGACAACCTCCATCCCAACCAAAGGGAAGAAAAGATCATCAGGGATGCTCCAAGCTCAGGTCATAGGTAAGAACTTGACCCACACTTCAGAACTCTCTAGAACATTCTATAGAACCTTCTGTGTCTCATCAGAGGCATTGATGGTCTATTTGGGCATCTTTAGACAACCAAGACCAGGGAGATATCTATAGTGTTATAAAGGATTATGTAAAACCCTGGTGAAAGTATCTCTCAAGCAGCAAAAAGCAACAAAAATGTCAGTTTAGGACTGTGAGGGAAATGTTGCTTTGATCTTCCGCTTGTGTTCCAGGGGAGGAAGCTTCAGGGACGCTTAAGCGCCCCAGGAAGAGAACAGGACCCAGCAGCCAATCAGCTGCTGCCACTCCCAAAAAGAGGCGCCTCAAGTCCCACCCTGAACCTGAGGTGAGCCAATCATCAACAGAGCTAAGTTCCATCCGAGTCCCCAATATTGTTGTACTTTTTTGGCTGTAATCTTTATGTCCCACGAATGTAACCAACGGATATAAATGTATGTAAAATGACATGTAGAAGCAGAAATATGAATTTGTTCGTGTGTGTGTGCGTTTAGGCCTCTATGTGTGAGGAGAGGCCCGAGTCTCCAAGTGACAGCACAGATGAGACCCAGGCTGCCAAGAAAAGCATTAAGAAGGAGAGTGTGTGTCAGGTGAGCACCGTGTGTGTGGGCGACATACTGCTGGGACTGAGTAAAGTTATTTAGTGGTATGCACACATTGCCTAAGAGCTGCATCTGAGATGGATATTCTTTTTGTTTTGTTTGTATGTAGGTGTGTGAGCACACTGGTGAGGAGCTGCTGGTGTGTGAGGGGGGGTGTTGTAGCTCGTTCCATGCAGAGTGTCTGGGACGGCTACACACAGCAGATGAGAAAGTGCTGTGTGTTCCGTGCAGCTCAGGTAAGTCATACACATACTCACTCACACACACACACACACACACACACACACACACAGTAAGCTTATTTTAGCTTGTAGATTTTACAATAGTTTGATTGAAGATTGAAATCAATCCAGTGCATCAAATCATAAATCTTTCTCTCCCTCTCTCTTTCTATCTCAGGCACACAGGTGTGTTTCTGCTGTAAGCAGTCAGAAGGGGAGGTCAGGCGCTGCAGCGTTCTCCACTGTGGCCGATTTTACCATGAGGAGTGTCTCCGGCCCGACCCGCTCTCCGTCTTCGATAACCGAGGGTTCCGTTGCCCACTACACACGTGCCTTTCCTGCCACTACAGCGGCAAGGCCAAAGCCAAAGCCACTAAAGGTGACACTCCAGAGAGGGGAATTCATTTCTTCTCAAATCTACCAGCCACTTATATTTTTCACCATTTTTCATTTTCTTTTGTTCAATTTTGTGTGTTACTAACTTTCCTGTATATATAAAAAAAATCGTAATATTCTATAATAGAAATGTATTTATTAATGCTTATTACATTTCTTTAAAAAAATACGATTGAATATTTATGTACTAATGGTCATTCATTTTGTTCCTCACACCACACACACTGAATTGACTTTACAGAACGATTAAATCATGTCTATTATGTTTGTTAAATTCCCCCTTTGTTTGTGGTAGGTAGGTTGATCAAATCCACTTCATGCCAATGTTCCCGCATTTGGTGGTTGGCGGTGCTAATTTCCCATCCCTGAAACACACACACACACACACACACACACACACACACACAAACAGACAGATACTTTTCTAGTGACTAGTTTTCTAAAAGTTCTGTTTTTCCCTTGTTGCTTCAGGAAAGATGATGCGTTGTCTGCGCTGCCCAGTGGCCTATCACACGGGAGACCAGTGCGTTGCTGCGGGCAGTGAGATGCTGACTCCCACCGCAATGATCTGCAGCGCTCATTTCACGCCCAAGAAGGGCCGCAGCCAGCACAGCCACGTAAACGTCAGCTGGTGCTTCGTCTGCTCCAAAGGTCAGCAACCTTTCTTCCTCTGTCTCCCACCGTAACGCCATAAATGTGAGTATCAGCAAGAGTAGCCACATTCGACTAAAAGTCAGACTTGTGTCATCCCAACTGCCCTTTCTGTAATGCAAGGATGTCAGTTTTACACAGGGTCGAAGAAGCACAGTTTGACCCTTCTTATCACCTCTGACCTTATTCAAACATAGACAAAAGGTTCCTTTTCTTACGTGTCAGCACCTTATAATCTAAGTTACACACGCACAGAAAAACAGAAAAGGCATGTTCCTCCTTACATAAGCAAATGATTCAAACAAGGTCATTATTAAAACAAGGCACTTGATTAATACATTAAGTCATTAACAGTGTTTCGAAATTAATTATATCAGTAATCACAAACAGGAAAGCATTCTTTTAATTACTAATGATTTTAATTGATGGACATTCCTGTACTCACTGTAGTCTTAGAATGATGGCTGTTTTAAACTTTTATTGAAGATCACGGCTCTTTCTCTGCACATAGTCTGAGGTAATGGATGTTTTTGTCAGCCACAGAAAGCTTGCATCTACAGGTTCAGATTTGCGAATGCATGTCCACGCGCAGACCAACAAGCACGTTGATTGATTGATTGATTGACTCAGTGATTAAGCCCATGAGCTGCTGTAACTCGCAGCCTTACACCTTTTACCACCTACGTTGAGCTGTGTCAGCCCTACACATAAACCAGAAAAGGCAGTAGAACCACACGCTCTGGCTCGGGTCATCTCCAGAGCAGGAATGTCACCCCTGATGTCTGTTGCACCACCCCTGTTTTACACATTTCGGTCCTACTCTTTGTTTGTGTCTGTGTCCTTATTTGTGTCTGTGTGTGTGTGTGTGTGTGTGGGTGTGTGTGGGGGGGTATAGGCGGCAGTCTGCTTTGCTGTGAGTCATGCCCGGCGGCATTCCACCCTGACTGTCTCAACATCGCCATGCCCGACGGCAGCTGGTTCTGCAACGACTGCCGCACTGGCAAGCGGCCCAAATACCACGACATCATCTGGGTTAAGCTGGGCATCTACAGGTGAGCAGTGACGCCCTCATCTTTGTTCCACACAGCAGTGTTAATCCCAAAGCTGTGTTCGAGGTGTGAGGATTGAGCATCGTCAAGCTCCCTAGCAGATTTTAATCCGTTCAGGTTTATTTATTTATTTATTTAGAGCCCCCCATAATTATCATTGTCTCAACGGACTTTACAGAGTCCAAGATCTGAACCTCCCATTTAACAGGAGGAAATGTATCTTTCACGGCCATTTCCAATGGGTAGCTAGAAAGCTAGTTCTAGTTCTTGGACAGAATAACGTTTCAAATGACCTGAAGAATAAGACGAGCATGCATGTTGGAGATGGCTAAGAGTCCAGTTATGTGCTGTCCAAAGTAAACCGCAAGCAGTTCATTCTTCTGGAAACAAAAGACCTCTTTAGCCTTATTAAGTCAGTCAGGTGTCTCCAGATAATAACACCAGACTGAAGGGAGGGAATCACACAGGATGTTCCATGACTGACACAGTTGTCACTCGAGCCAAATCCTTGACAAACTGCACATGGCAAAGAAAGATTAAAGAGCACAAGGACCAACTAAGATCTACAGACAGTGCCCACATTGAGGCTTTGTGGGAATCCCTTTTATTTCCTTAATAATAAATCGCATTTGACTTCAGATCAGGCTGGAACCACTCAGGCCTTCTCTTCTCTATTTCAAGTGCAGACTGCATGGGTGTTTCTAAGCACATTAACAGTGTTTTCCATGTGCCACATGCATCCTGTGCTATACTATCTATGAATAATCGCTACAGTGCAGTAGTTTTTTTGATACAGCAGTGCCAAGTATTGTGATATTCAGTTTGTTATTTGATTGTTGTGATTTCAATACTATTTTGGTGCATTCATGTTATGGTACTCTAATAACATTGCTTCTGAAGTCCACAACATGACAAGACCTCGTTCTTCTCTTGCGTCACAGTGGAAATTGGACCCGAAGTCATAGTCGAGAAAACATTTACTGAGCAAAGATGAGTGTAGAGACTTCCAGTATACAAAACGTATTAAAAGGGTGAAATGAATCGCAGGAAAAAATCACAATACTTGCTGAATGGTCAAATGTAAGGAATCATATAAATGTCATATTGTAACCCAGATATAGCTGGTGGTATCGTTAAAGTCGCCTCTATGGCAATTCCCACCCCTACTTTGTCATGCCCCCACTAGTAATACACATGTATATGGTATAAACATGTTTGCAGTGAGAGGAGTTTGAGGTCTGATGTTTCACTCTTTTGACCTGGTGCCGCTCCCTCAGGTGGTGGCCGGCAGAGATCCGCCACCCACGGAGCATCCCCACCAACATCCAGCACCTGCGGCACGAGATTGGCGAGTTCCCAGTCTTCTTCTTCGGCTCTAAAGACTACTTCTGGACCCACCAGGGCCGCGTGTTCCCTTACGTGGAGGGCGACCGTGGCAGCAAGTGCCAGCAGACCAACATCGGCAAGGTCTTCAAGAACGGTGAGGTCACAGCTCTGCCACAGGGTGCCATGGTTACAGAGCTCCACTTTGGAAGCCATTACATAAGAATGCTTTTATGTGTGTATCTCTTATGCCTTCTGCCCTATCTGACTGTGGCTGTTTCTCTGTTTTCCTTTCTTACGTCCAACTCCTCTTTCTCTCCCTCCTCCCCCGTCTATCTCTCCTCTCTCGCTCTCTCTCACTCTCTCTCTATAGCCCTGCTGGAGGCTGAGGTCCGCTTCAAGCAGGTGAAACAGGAGCGTGAGGCAAAAGAGGCTCAGGAGAAAAACAAGAAGCCACCGCCCTATAAATACATCAAGGTATGACCTTTGACCCTGACCCCTTACCCTTTCCCCTCTCCATGTAATCACCACATCTAGGCTCCTCTTTTGTCCAGAGCACATCCTGTCTGTGTATATTTATATCCCCAGTCTACAAGCCTATAATTAAATAATGTTAATAAGAAGTTCTACCCTTGTATGTGGGCCATGAGATGTGTTCCTCAACTGGAAAGAGTTTTCTTGAGAAGCGTGACCCTAAGGTGCTTCACAAAGCTTTTGGGGTCAGCTGATGACTTCCCAGCTCAGCTCATAAGCCTGCAAAGCTTGCCCATCCACTGGACACATTTTGTTATTTAATAATCTCCCATCTAATCATTATTTGTTTGGATATTTATTTTAAAGTAAAGCCTTTAGCTCTTGGTGACAATGTTAGCTGATAGCTATATAAGTTTGTTCTCTAGCCTGGTTATATAATTCAAAATAAAATGAACAAAATTCAAAAACGAATTCCCTTAAGTAAAAACTAGTGGCCTGTTTCAGAAGCTGATTGTAAAGCTATGAGCTCTGTAATTGACGAGGGGGTAAACCTCTTTCTATGTAATACTATGATGCTGCTAAGGGACAATATGTAGTCTGGCGGTCATTATCGGAAAAAAATAATTTTGAAACTTTCTGATCGTATAATATTATAATTTAGCCGTCACCTTTGTTCTGTAAGGGAATGGTATCAATGGCATCAACGGAACTTTTTGCAACTTTCTGATGAGTCGTATAATAATATAATTTAGCCGTCACCTGTGTTCTGTAAGGGAATGGTAGCTAGAGTGTTCCAACTTTCTTCCTCTTGTGAACACTCTCTCAATTTCGACTGCCTGCCTCACCCCTCCCCTCAGATCAATAAGCCGTGCGGGCGGGTGCAGATCTACACTGCGGACGTGTCGGAGATCCCCAAGTGCAACTGCAAGCCGACGGATGAGCGTCCATGCAGCTTCGAGTCGGAGTGCCTGAACCGCATGCTGCTCTACGAGTGCCACCCGCAGGTGTGCCCGGCTGCGGAGCGCTGCCAGAACCAGGACTTCACTAAGCGCCAGTACCCCGACACCAAGATCATCCGCGCCGCCGGCAAGGGCTGGGGCCTGCTGTCCCTGCGTGACATCAAGAAGGTCTGTGTGTCTTATATGGTGTGGAGTACAGTTGAGGCCTCTTCAAAAAAGCGTGGGTGTGGGTGGGATTCAGAGTTGCGTGCTTGTCTTCATCAAGGAAGTTGTGTTGGTGTATTGGACTGGGTATTAGGTTCTTGGGAAGTAGATGTTAAAGGCCAGGGCAAACACAGCCTTCTTGTGTTTCTGTTCTTAGTTAGAGTGTATTTGAAGAGGGTGCCATCTGAACGTGTGTGTGTGTCTGCAGGGACAGTTTGTGAACGAGTATGTGGGCGAGCTGATCGATGAGGAGGAATGCCGCACCCGCATCAGATACGCCCAGGACAATGACATGTCTGACTTCTACATGCTCACCATTGATAAGGTAAACGCCCGCAGACCACTAGCTTCGGCCAACATGAGGGAATGGTGATTAGTCCGCTGGTGTTGCAGCTAAGTGTACAATCACCTGTAATGACTTGTTTTAGTAGACATTGTTTAAAATTGCATTTTGTTACAAATCACATACATTTCCAAGACAGTGATTTTTACCAGGAAATACCAGATAACCCAGTGTGGCCCCATTGAGACAGAAGGGTTCTCTGTCTGTCCTAGCAGCTCCCTCATGAAAGCTCCAGTCTGTGCAGTGACTGGAATTGTCAGAAGAGGGCGCCAGAGGAACAGTATTGCATTGGGAGTGCTACTGTGCAAACTTCTGTGGCACTACAGTAGACAATACAACAGTCTATTAGCACAGCCGTTTTAAGTCATGTGCTTTAGTTTTGCTATAGTTCTTGGTAGAGTTCTGCACCCTACAACAACATTAGACCTACCACACCAGTCTGGCTGGCAACAGTACTACTGCTGTGGGGAGACCAGACTGAACATAAAGCCATGTTAAATTGCTTATATTTTGTAAGCTGCAACTGGGAGTACATACTCATGTCTCTGTCTTTGTGTGATGATGTATACCTAAAGAAACAGTGTGCTATTTTCATATAGTACATAATATATATATTGCATATAATAATATATATATTTTCATATAATTTTCATATTAATAATGAAAATTATTTCCTTAGGACCGGATCATAGATGCTGGACCCAAAGGCAACTATTCGCGCTTCATGAACCACAGCTGCCAGCCCAATTGCGAGACCCAGAAGTGGACGGTCAATGGAGACACACGTGTCGGTCTCTTTGCTGTCTGTGACATCCCAGCTGGTACGTAAGAGAGAGGGGAGACTTACATTTAGCAGACGCTTTTATCCAAAGCAACGTGCAAGGGAGGGAACACTCAAGCTACGAGCAATAGAAACCTAGTGTACCAATAAATACTATTTTACATAAGAAATAGAAAAAAAGTGCAGAACTGTAACTGCTGTAGGTGCAAGTAAAGTAAAAGAGCAAGTGAGAAAGGGAGGTGCTCTCTGAAGAGTTGGGTCTTTAAGAGCTTCTTAAAGGTAGAGAGGGACTGCTCTGGTAGTACTAGGCAGCTCGTTCCACCAACGTGAAACTACGAATGAGAATAGTCTAGATTGCCGTACTTGCCCAGGCGGCAGTGCTAAACAACGCTCATACGACTTGATGAATAAAAGATAACACTGGGTTGAAATGGCAGTGCAGTTTGTCTTGGAGACCTGCTGAGATATGCATCCATTGGGGTCACTGGATTTCACCCTTACAGCTGTGCTGTCACAAAAAAACACTGGCAAATGTTACCTTGCTATTGTCAAATTGAGAAAACTACAAAGCTTTGAATACTGGAGCAAAGAAAGGTAAACGTTTACACACCTAACTTCCATAGGCAGATATGTTGGGCTTAAATAAGTGTGTGGGGGAGAGTTGCTGATACTGACTGTCTGTAACATTGTTTACCATTGGCGGCCTTCCACAGGCACAGAGCTGACCTTCAACTATAATCTCGATTGCCTTGGCAACGAAAAGACAGTGTGTCGCTGCGGAGCACCGAATTGCAGCGGTTTCCTGGGAGACCGGCCCAAGGTAACTCAACTCAACGCAATGCATAGTTAATTTAACTTTTGATTACTGACCTAGTGTGTTGATTTTTTGTTACAAATTGCTTGGGGGGTTCTGCTTTAAATAAAACTGAAACCAGTGGAAGTGGAAGTGCTTATCATAAGTATTTATCTGGTGGGGGTCCATGTAGAATGGCCAGGCATCGGAGCCCAAAGCCAAATCAACAAAGAAGAAGGCCAAACGGCGGAAGAGTCGGAGCGAGGGGAAAAAGCAGTCGGAGGACGACTGCTTCCGCTGCGGTGACGGAGGAGAACTCGTGCTGTGCGACCGCAAGGGCTGCACCAAGGCCTACCACTTGTCCTGCCTGGACCGCACCAAGAGGCCCTTCGGTCAGTCTCTCAACACACACACACACACACACACACACACAATTTTTTTTTTCGCCGTTGGTGCTGCCAAGTTGTTCATTATTATCCCCTGTCCGGCACACACTGGCATAGAAGCCAGGGTTAATCAAAGACGTTAATTTGAGATCATGCATGCAAGCAATCCTATAGAGCCAGATGAGAGTCTACTGGAGTCTACACTTATCTGGTGTTTATTGTTTGTGTGCCGTGACATTATGCCTGTGTGTGTCACTGTCTTTAACTCTGACATCTTGCTGTTATGCAGGTCGTTGGGACTGCCCATGGCACCACTGTGATGTGTGCGGTAAGAACTCGGACGCCTTCTGCCAGCTGTGTCCCAACTCCTTCTGCAAGGCCCACCAGGAGGGGGCGCTGCAGCCCTGCCCCACCACAGGAAAACTCTGCTGCCAGGAGCACGAGGAGTCGGAGCCACTGGCCCCCTCTGAGCCCCAGCAGGGCCATGCTGCCACCTCTGAACTGCCCATAACCCCTATTCCTACCCTTGCCCCAGCCGAACCTCTGCTCCAGAAACCCCCAAAAGCAGGTGCCAAGAGAGCGCCCAGATCAGCACCCAAGAGGGCCCTCAAAAAGAATAACTCTGAAAAGTCAGTAGAGGTTTAAAGAGACAGTGGACTGCAGATATTGACCCCTCTCCCCACTCAGCCTAACATTCCCATTCCCTGACTTAAGAGTCCACTTTCAGACAGATTGTTTTGTCTATTTTGTGATTTTTTTTATGTAAATTTCTTTTAAAGTGTAAATTAATATCAAAGCAATCTTCCCACTTCATCAGTAACCTTACGTACAATAGTCATGTCAGTTGGTTATATAGCCAAGAAAATTTATATTAGACACTTAAGACTTAGTTGTACTGCAGTTATTTGAAATAAAGACGTGTATCGTGTAACAGTAGTGTGTCTTTATTTATCTAATGGGTGTTTGTGCCCTTAATGTTTGCCCACACGCCTTCCTTTTCCATTTCAGGCTAACAGTACTGCATAGCGAACTATCAATGTCAACGGTTGATTAGACATGCAAATGTGAAATCACACCATTGCAAATATTTAGTGTGATTCATAAAGAATCATTCGTGTATAGTTTTAAATAATTCTTCCCAGATATCGTTTTCACTTTCAAGTAGCGTGTGCTATAAATAAGCTCAAAATAAAGGCATTGGTGTCTCATAGAATGCAGTTAATGGGCAATTACGTTTCGTAGTTGAACAAAGATAAACACATTGGACATGGCTGAGCAGGGTTTCCCAACGTTGAGATCGGGACCCTAACCCTAATCGACAAACCAAAGAGTTTCAGGGTTATGAATGACGGGTCACGAGAGTGTGTAATGTTCGAGTGGTATCACAAGCCAAAAAAAGTTTTAGAGCCACCGCCCTAGTTTCCCATGCCAAAGTAGCCTGCCATTTCCACATCTAAATAAGTTGCAATTCAACATGGACAACCATGTACTACCCTTATCCTTTAAATTTAATAATAATTAGGCTAGCCATGTGATGTTGATAAGTACACTAGGCCAAAGCTGTTGTCGCTGTTCGTTTACGAATTAGACACGTGGCTACAACAATGACGCATGACGGAAGTTATGACGTGTTCAAAGTCGGGAGCGGGTGTGTGCTCGCCTCAAGTGAAGTTCTTTGTTACAGATATTCCGGTTGTTTGATGCCATGTAGTAGATTCTGTGGTTCAAGAGCGAAAATGAATGACAGCCTGAAACAAAGACTTCTATCGTTTTGCAAATATCCCATATTCTTCTATAAATCAGGCTGGGATAATCTAGCTATGCAGGCTTGTACATTTAGCTATAAGCAGGGGGAGTGTAAAGCTATGGCTTCCCTGACACTTGGTTATGATAGCCATCTATAATAATTGTTCTGATTATTATAAATTTAAGAAAGCACAAAAGAATTTACTTTCCTAACTGTATTAAGAGAGTAAGAGAGAAATTATAGAGAGCCAGACTGGATTTAGGGAAATAAGGTCTGTTTAACAAAACAAAAAACAAGGGTAAGGACAAAAAAATAGATGTATTGTCAAAGGAACTTATTATTATATGGAAGAGTTGTGACAAGGAATTATGTATGTGTAGTTTCGTTTGCAGTTTGTTTTTGTTTTGTGTGCATATTGCATACACTTAGCAATGAAAGTGTCAATTAAAATATGTAAAACATTTGGGTACAATTAGCTTAAGCTTCAGCCTACACCTTTACAGTCAACATTTTTAGTTCTTTCTTTTTTTTTTTTTACAACAAAAATTATGCAGATGCTTTTAATTTCCAGTACAGTATGCTCAGTGAAAAAGAACCCTCTAGAAATCGGCTGTAGGTCCCCATGGTGTCTTTGTGTATTTGGTGAACTTCAGAGTCCACACACTAACATTATCCCTTGCCTTGGATATAGAAAAAGCCTATCAGCATATCTTATCCACCTCGCAAAAATTCAAGTCAATAAGCCGCCATGACACCAAGAACAAACTTTTTGATTTGTTGGTTTGCCTGTCACAATACAGTTTGTTTCACATAACAACATACATCAGTACAACCATCTAACTTCCAGATTTAAATCTCTGGCTCTCAGATGACTCACACAAGCCATCAAAAACACACTCTTCGTGAATCCCTTACACACTAGAGGTATTATATGGATGGAAATGAGCCCTAGTGACTGTTTATGGCAGAGATAGTGACACACACACACTCTGAATTCTATCTCTGCATTTTACCCATCCAGGGTAGTGATACACACAGTGATACACACAGTGAAGAACACTAACCCGGAGCAGTGAGCTGCCATGGGCGGCGCCCAGGGAGCAGTGATCGGGGTTAGGTGCCTTGCTCAAGGGCACCTCAGCCGGGATGGGAGAGCAATGCTCTACCACTTCCCCCTCCCACATTTTTCCTACTGGTCGGGGATCGAACCGACCACCCTCCGGTGGCCAGTAGGCCACGGCTGCCCCATAGTATATTAGGGGTATTTACTCCCTGAAATTGGTACGTTCAGGGAAATCTACATTATTTTGGCCTACAAATACAGGAGCTCTGTACTATATAAAAAAACAGTGCTATTATTGTCACACTGCTGATAAAGAGAGAACACGTTTTCTAATGTTTTGTCTCTAGCATGTAAATACATGCTGATTGACAGATCTAAAAGAAAAGAAGTCAGCAATTATACAGTAGAAAATGACAACATAGTTTGAATAATTAAATAGAACTACTCATCGTCATTCTCAACACCAACTACTCTCTGGATTACAAGATTTACTCCTCTCTGGACAGATTCAGAAAAACAAGATGTTTGTCCTTGCCAAATACCGTGGGAAATACCCTGGTGGGCATTATGTACGGCAAAAACAAATCCTCAAGTGCACTGAGAAATGGAGCCTGGTTTAGGTGAGCTGGGGGCAACAGGTTTGACACCCCAGAAGGTGTCTGCTTTTCAGTTCTACCAAAACAATTACCCATTACAGAACTATGAACTTGAAATGAAATTACAATGAGAACAAGGTCCAGGCGTAGTTACAGTCCTTACACTGCAAATGTACAGCATGATCCACACATCTCGCAATGAGACACTCTGCGAATGAAGTTGAAAATGGATGCAGTTGTGAAATGGGTCAGTTTAGTTTGTCTGCACTCATTGATTTGTCTAGCTTCATCATTGTCACCCCATGTAAGAGCACTTGGTAAATTATGAGGAGGAATTTCATCTGAAACTACTTGTCTAATAATGTGGTCTTCCTCTTCTTTGTCCCCGTCCTCTTCCTCTTTGTGCTTGTCCTCCTCCACCACCCCTCTAGAAATTTCTACATTGTTCCAAAGCATATTCGAACACCAATTCATTTTTTACGATTTCATTATGTATTGATTCGGCAAATCTAATTGATGTTAACTATTATGTGGTTCAGTGTTTCCACCATTGAAATGTGTGCGCATGGAGTCAGTTGGTGATGCCTTGAGTTCATTTTATTTAGTGCATGTGTTCATTTATTGCATTTCTTTTGAGAACTGAAGCATAGGTTTTCTTGCTGAGGGTATGGGTTATAGTGTGTTAGCAATCAGGAAAATCTGTACTGTAGATATCACTTTTGTGTGTGGAAAATGTACTGCAGTTGTACTATTGGGTCAGTTTTTCTCATGGAGAGAACATGAGAACCCGGGCAGCACTGTTTTGAACATACTGCAGCCTCTGGATGGTTTTTGCTGGAAGACCTGCCAGCAGAGAGTTGCAGTAGTCCAGACGGGAGCTGATGAATGCGTGCACCAGCTTTTCTGCAGCATGTTTGGGAAGAGAGGGTCTCAGCCTTGAGATGTTTCTCAGGTGGTAGAATGAAGTTTGGCAGATGGATTTGATGTGTGCATCAAAGGACAATGAAGAGTCCAGCTTGACACCAAGGTTTGTGACGAGTGAGGAGAGAGGGGTGGGGTGGCCATTTATGGTGATTTGGGTGATACCGGCCTTTTTTATTTGGTGGGGCGTGCCAATAAGAATGGCTTCAGACTTGCCACCATTTAGCTGTAGTGAGTTGTTGCTCATCCAGTGCTGGATGTCATCCAGGCATTTGGTAATCTGTGATAGTGCCTGTTGTTTGGCGGGTGAAGTTCGGATGTAGATTTGTGTGTAATCTGCATAGGAGTGAAATGGGATGTTATGACCTCGAAGTATGTTTCCCAGGGGTTGCATGTAAATTAAGAAAAGCAGGGGCCCCAGGACTGACCCCTGGGGGACACCGGAGGTAACGCCCCTAATACTGGAGGTGATATTGCCAAGGGCAACATATTCCTGCCGTCCTGTGAGATAGGAATAAAAGAAGTCCAGGGCAGTGCCTGTAATTCCCACATCCTGGAGGCGCCGAAACAGGATATTATGGTCCACTGTATCAAAAGCGGCGCTTAGATCCAGCAGGACTAGTAGGCTGGGTGAGCCAGAGTCTGATGACATTAGGAGGTCATTTACCACCCTCACCAGAGCAGTTTCGGTGCTATGGGAAGGTCTGAAACCAGACCGGAAGGATTTATAAAGCTGGTAGGAGTGGAGATGGTTATGCAGCTGGAGGGAGACGACCTTTTCCAGGACCTTTGCTAGGAAGGGGAGGTTTGAGATGGGACGGTAGTTTGAGAGGTCCTCAGGGTCCAGATTGTGCTTTTTAAGTACAGGTTTGATGGCTGCCAGTTTGAGGGAGGGGGCAACTTCACCAGTAGATAGGGACCTGTTTATTATGTGGGTTGCAGTGGGGACAATGGCTGTGAGGCAAGCTTTCACTAGAGATGTGGGGATGGGATCCAAAGAGCTGGTGGAGGAGTTCATTTTTAAAACAATGCTGGACAGCTCAGCTTGGGTGACCTCAGCAAAATGATCAAGGGCTGGGCCATCACGGGGGGCAAGATCCGAGGGAGGATCAGGTTGGTTGGGGGTGATGTTGTGCCTGATGTCATCGACCTTTGTTTTGAAAAAGTCCATGAAGCGGTTGCAGTCTTCAGAGGAGGGAGTATTGGTGGAGGAGCTGCAAGGTTTGAGCATCTGATTTATAGTGGAGAACAGGTGCCTTGGGTTATTATGGCCAGAGTCAATGAGAGTGGAGTAGTATGATGCCCTGGTAGCTTTAAGAGCAGAGGAATATATTTTCTGATGTTCTCTGAAGTACAGCTTGTGGACAGTTAAGCCAGTTCGCCTAAATCTGAGCTCAATTTTTCGACCCTCCGACTTAAGGGCTCTGAGATGGTCAGGGCTGAGCGCTGGAAGGACACCAGCCGCGTTCTTTCAGGGGCAAACCTGTCTAGGCCATCTTGAAGAGTGTGGTTGTAGCGGTGTACATTCTCTTCAAGTGAGAGTGCAGGATCAGGCTCAGTCAGGGCAGAAGAGAGAGCATTTGATAGCAGGGCATGGTCAATGTCCTTGATCTTACGGAAGGTGATGGAGCGCTTGCTGCTGGGGGCAGGTGGTGTAGCAATAGTGTCCAGTAGTACCACACTGTGGTCAGATATGCCTAGCTCCAGGACATGGGTGTTGGAAACTGAGACATCGGCAGTGATGGCAAGATCAAGGGTGTGGCCGTGTTTATGGGTAGGTCCTTGTACATGCTGAGTGAGCGGGAGGCAATCAAGGAGGTTGAGGAAGTCAACGGCCAGCGGGCACTTGGGGGCATCTACATGGATATTGAAATCACCAAGTACCACCATCCTAGAAAAGGTGGGGCACAGGGTTGTGAGGAGATTTGAGAAGTCTCATATAAAAGTAGGTTAGCTCTTGGTGGTCTATAAATGGAAACAATTATCAGAGGTTGAGGGGTGAGGCTTCTGGCAGCTAAGCATTCAAAAGATGGGTAAACAGGGACCTGCAGTTCAACAAGGCCGAAAGTGTCCCGATAAAACACTGCCAGCCCCCCACCAAGACCAGAGCTGCGTGCTTTTTCGATGTATTTATAGCCTGCAGGAGCCGCTTCATTTAAGGAGAGGTAGTCACCACTGTGATCCCAGGTTTCACTAAGACATAAAATGTCAATGTCATGGTCAGATAAAAATTCATTCAATACAAGTGATTTGTTTGTAAGGGACTGGATGTTAAGGGAGGCAAATTTGAGAGCCTTCTGTTTTTGGGGGGAGGGTGCGTGTTTTCTGAGAGGGCGGAGATCATCCACATTTTCAATACAAATATGACCACTTTTGTATAGATGGTAAATAGGCTACGAAGAAAAACTGAACAATATTTCTGCTAAAATCAGAATAATCAGTTTTATTTTCAGGGATACTGTCTGTTAAAATACAGCACATTTCCATTTGCAGGGATCTAAATGGTCTGGTTTTGAACTGAAAGATACCTGTTTTGAGTGTCAAAATGTCAGCAAAATTAACTGGTGAACAATGACTTAGCCAGGCATTTTTTTTTTTTCATATTTCGGTAGTAGTGGTCATTGTATGCATTATGGTGAATGTGTGCCAACTGAGGCAAAGTTTTTACTATGCGTCACGCAATGACAAACTGTACAGAAACGACAGCTGCCGTTTGGCGCCTCCTACTACAAAAACAGCTGATAGGCTGTCAGCAGAAACACTCTGATACAAGTGACTAACATAATGCGTTGCTGTGTTTTACTGGGAATGTTTTGATTGGATTTGGACAAATTATATCATGCCTTGTCACAAGCTAAGAAAATACACACAAGGTGTTTGTTAGCCTACATGACACATACTGTTTTAGGGACGATGGCATGCATATCTGAAGAGTGTATCGCTTGTCCTCTGTCAGATCTTGTTCTTCCCCACAGTATTATGAACAAGTTAAACCTATGATAGGGAGCTGACTGGAAAAACATCAGAACTGCTGAAACCCACCAACTGCTGGTATCCATACTGTCTGTTTCAGCCGTTCTAGAGCATAAGATTTGTTTGAGATTTTCAGGCCCTAAAAGCTATGAAACATAATCCAAAATAAAGCACTACAGCCACCTGTATGCACACATGGGCCCAGAGAAAGTGTGATTCAGTGAAACACAACAGGACACCAGACGTGCTTTGGGACCACAAAAATAAATCTGAAAACAGTCAAATGCTGTAATCCACATGTATTATATGGCAATGACAGTACAAGCGTTCTGATTGGCTAAGGAGAAGTCATGTCAGCCGCGTATTGCCCTCTTCACCGGTCAATACGGATCCGTATTGCCCCTTGACGACATTTTCAAAATGAGCGAAAGCGATTAGTCTGAGTTTAACTATGCAGACGAAAGTGGAAAGCATCAACAGCCATGAGGAAATTCAGAAGAAGCGAAGATTTGGTATTGAAAGTGAACCAGAAACTATAGTTTGAATCACTTGTGTTGTTACTTTACTGAAATTAAAGCCATTTTAACCAAGCTGTATTTTCTATCAAAAGTTATTGGTTGCTAGGTAACACCTGAAACACATTGTTTTGTAAGAAGACTTGAGAGCTCAACAAAACAACATGTTTTCTATTTACAATAACCATTTCTTTTCATTTACAAAATGAAAGGAGCGAAAAATGCCATATAATAAACATTTTACTAACCTCGACCAAAACATACCTTGTTCACTTGTCAAACACTCAGTTGATGGGCCTCTTAATGACTTGCACAAAAAAAATGGCTATTGCTCGGTCGATAAGTTAAAGCCTCAGTTTTATATTTCCCGGCATGACCTCACTCTCTGTTAGTTAGTAGTTAATATAAATGTATATAGTTCTATGGAGGCACACATCAGACTGAATTCAACTTGAACCTTATCCAATTACCGCAATTCCCAACATAAAAAGAAAAATGAGATTATATCGTATTACCAAATCATGGTATGGCTGCAATGCAGGATGACGAAGCTATTCATTGTTTGGTTAAGCATTTTTGTATGTACTTTAAGTGCTGTGGTAGTGGAAATGGTGTGTAGACATGCAATACACAATCATACAAAAACTGATTAATGGAAATTCTGTCCCTGTTCACTTAGCAGGATATTTAAATGCTTTTAGTTCTGTTCCTAACAAAACAAAATGTTTGTACCTCATTTTTGTGTTCTGATGACAACCTAGCCCCAGTAGCTCATTGGCTGTGAGTTAATCAAGCTTGACGTTCCAGATTAGATATATAGCACACTGAGTGTGTCTCCTGTCTATGACAGAATCATTCACACTTCACCACTGCTCCTGCTCAGAGTGCCAGTGTGCAAGTGTGTGGTGTCTCTGCAGTGAGACAGCTTAGAGCACCTCAAACGAATGAGACATCAGGTAAAATGGACTACCACTCAGCCTCATCGAATTCATCCCATCACTTCAACATGTCAAGCAAAACCGTAGTTCCTGAAGCTAGCGTGAAGCGCAATAGTATGATTAGAGCCATTTTGAAGAAACAGCAGACCTGGAGGCACCTACAGTGTGAGTATGATACCTGTGTTTCACATAAAGGCACAATTGATGTGACAAACATCTTCAGATGTTAATTTAGTTGCAGTGCTATTTTAGATTACAACTATACTGCTTGGTTGCTGTATGAGTTTGAGGATGAAACTAAAATGTTTCCTTAAATCGTGCATCTCATGGAATATCTGCTCTTCCTGTGATGGAAACAATGAGAACAGAATTGTACAATGAAATCACCAGACTTGTATTGTTACTACTGTTCACTCAGCAATTCAGATTTACAAAGAATTCTGAGGAAAAGGATGATTTAGGTTTACAATTAATATATTCATGATAGCTAACACTTTTTACTCTTAAAGTATCTACATATTATTACATTTTACCAATCCCAAACCTTATCATTCAACTAAAAACTACACAGGTATGATTTGAGATAACATGCAATGCTATAAAAAGCTTATTTATTGATTATTTCCCTAAGGATAGTCCATATAAAGTGTGGTCATGATGGCGTACTGAAGATTGAAATACTGGGGTGTTTTTGGTTCAGAGCCCCCACTGAGGGGGTGTCTCCAGATAACCCAACAGAATTACAGGCCTGTGCTATGCCATGTCTCTAGTGGAGAGATCACTTGTGCTACACCGTCACATTAAGCTCAAGTCTGCATTAGTGTGCATGTTTCCCCTCTTCACTTGTCACCACAGAGTAGCCTGATATGCAGGAATGGCATAAAAATGTATTTTTTTTGTATCCTAAGCATTACTGTTGACTTCCTAAAACCAATAATATCATTACTCTATTGAAACCTTTACTTTGGTGTCTGTAATATTATGTAGACTTTTTCATTCATCGGTCTGGGCTATGTTCTCCTATCAGTGTCTTCCAAGAGTTTGGATGGAATGAATATAACAGAAGATTATCTGCCACAGTTTCACTGTAAAAAGCGAGTCTCTCATTCTGAGGTTTGCTGAGGCCAGACAAACCCATCTATTCCTGCTTACCGGTCAGTAAATGATAAAATTAGTACACAGCACAGTATCTGGATATAGCCCCACTTTAATGTAGTTCCTTTCCACAGACAACCTGTCTCCCATCAGCATCCAGCATCTCCCTGCCCACTGCAAGCACACAGCAGTGAAACATGGACCTTGGATGCTCCTTAAGGTGTACTTTAATGGTTGCTACCTTCATCACAAGGCAAGGAACTCGTAGTGTTGATATACACTGTTAATCCTGCATCTCCAAGTAGCACCACACCTCTGTGTCCTTTTTATGTTGTATATTTAATAATATGTATTCTATAAACGGATTCCTTATCAAACATGTAATCCCTAGGTGATGGAGTGGATGCAGCTCCATGCTCTGATGGTGCAGTACTTCGACCATGGGCTGAAGCAAAACATAACAGGGACTGCCTCGTGCCTTACTGTCACACCATCACGTGCTGCTTCAAAAGCTGTGGCTCCTCAAATTAAGTGTGAGAAGAGTGAAATGACTGTGAAACTGTCTGGACACACTCTGAAGAACGTTTTGGTGCCTGGTGAGTACGCTTGGCCTAATGGTGGGTGATTTGGTACTTTGGTGTTGTGTGTGTTTGGTGTTTATTTGTTATTTTATAACATAAGACACATGATTTCTAATGTGTTGCTTAAAACAGACCCTGTTAGTTAGTCCAGCAAATTTTATCAGGAAATCTGATGGAAGGTATTTTAAGTACCACAATGTAACTCTAAATGAAATAATAACATTTGCTGTTCAAGGTCTACATGGGGATCAAAACAAGGATGTCAAACAATGGAGAAACAATACGTTTCTGTACGTCAAAATTAATATTGAGGTAAGATCCCCTTTAATCAATAAATAGCCATTAAAACTGATATGTAAGGGAAACTAAACTATAATGTAAATGTGGTGCAATGTTAAATTGTGACACTGACTACGTATCATTTTTTTCTTACATGTTTTAAATGTATCTCTTTATTTCTCTCCACAGAAAGAACAATCTTTAACACTGATTTATTAGGACCTTATTGGAAAAATTCAAAAAGTCAAAGTCTCTTGTACCCAGAAACATCGGTTTCGTTCACCCAGAGCCATCCCCTTTGAGGAGTTTGGGCGCTTTGGGGAATACTGGGGTTTCCCAGACATACCATCAGGGCCATACAGACCACCTGGAGTGACTGAAACAACTACAGAATCATCAATAGCTACCACTCTTACCACCAGAACCCCAATTGCTACAACAATTAAATCAACCACATTAGCTGTTTCAACATCAGAAGTGACTACCACACCTATCCCTACAACATCTGCTACAACATCAAGCCCAACCACTACAGTAGCTGCTACGACTACAGATTTGCCTACAACAACATTAGCTGCTACAACTACATTAGCTGACACAACAACATCTGTTCCTACGACAACATTAGCTGACACAACAACATATGTTCCTACTACAACATCAGCTGATACAACTACATTAGCTGATACTTCTACATCAGGTGCTACAACAACACCTGTTCCTACTACATCATCAGTTTATACCACAACATTAGCTGTTACAACAACATCTGTTCCTACTACAACATTGGCTGACACAACAACATCTGTTCCTACTACTACATTAGCTGATACTACAACATTAGCTGTTACAACTAAAAACACCCCTACAACATCCATCACAACATCAGACCCTACTACAGCTTCTACAACTACGACAGGTATAATTGAAGTTCACAAACTTAAAATTAAAAGAGCAACTGTAAAATATTTCCATCAAATGTAGTTTAAATTACAGAACATGTCGACATGAAAATTGTCTTTGTCAAACATGCACTACTTTGCTTCTATTTCTGTCAGAATGCTTTCTTCACTACCTTATTTCACAGTTCATGTTGTGTGTGAATGCTAGTAAGCCCACACTTCCTCAACACTTTTTGTAACTGCAGGTGGTACCTCCTCGGCTTCACTTCAGTTGTTTCTGAATGCCATTTTCAATGACAGCCTTTCAAACACATCATCTCCTGAGTACAGACAGTTGGCTCAACTTATTGATATGGAGGTAAAACTTCTTTTTACTCTGATTTTTGTTTTGAAAATCACTATTAACTGATGAAAGTGAGAAAGTTAATAAAAAAAATGCAGCTGTACTTTTATTAAATACTTTCTGAAGCATTTACTTAAGTGAGTTCACTTTAAAAAAAGACTCAAACATAAGCTTTATGCTATTTCATTATATATTGTCAGGTTGACTTATTTGTTTATTCTATTTTCCCAGCTCACTCCTTTTTTTGCCCAAGCTTTTATACATTTCTTTGCATTGGTGGTGCAGAGATTCAGGTAAATATAATCCTTATATACTTACTTAGAAACTTTCTCCATGTATGGGTAACTTTCACTGATGGGTTTGAAAATCAAATTCTGACATTTGTTTGTTTTCTTCCCATTTCTTTGGGGACAGCTCTGGATCAGTCATCACAGATCTCAGCATTCTCTTTAATTCTACCTCACCACCCGCTGTTGATGACCTTGGCAACATTATTCAGTCTGCAATAGATAGTGGCAATTTAACAATAGACATTATGTCCTTTACATTTTCTGGTATGTGCCAAAAGATGTGGATTTTTTTTTTATAGATGATTTAAAAGAAGCCAATTATTACTGCTACAAGATTGTAAAACATTCTGGAAATTAATGTAAAAATCACAGAAAGAAACAGTCATGTAGCTGTTTAATGGTCAGAGTTTATAACACAATATGTATATAAGTGTGATACTTACATAATTCGCTGATTGTTTACAACTGTCATACATATTCTGCTGGTTTCAATTTGCAGGTTCCAACACCACCAACTCAGGGCCTTCTGCTGGTTGTGAGTATACAATTATTGAGTTGCTTTTCCTTTAGGCCACATTATCACCTTGTCTATTATTTGGCTGTTGCTAAATATCTCCACTCTCCTTCTCTCAGTGTGTGGTAGACCTACAATAACGAACAGGATTGTTGGGGGACAGGACAGCCCTCCAGGAAACTGGCCCTGGCAAGCAAGCCTGCAGATGCAACTTAAACATTTCTGTGGGGGCTCCTTCATCAATAGACAATGGGTTGTAACAGCTGCACACTGCTTTGACTTAGTTGGTATTTGTCTGAAAGACTGACCCTTGAGGCAAGGCAAGTTAATATAGAACATTCATATACTGAGGCAATTCAATGTGCTTTACATAAATAAAAGCATAGAACATCCAACGGAAAAAAAGATAGTCATGAATGACAATCGAGATAAAAAAATATAATTAAAAGAAAGTACATTAAGTGATAGAAAGAGTGAAAATAGTCCTTTAGTATACTTTAAACACATAAGAGATGTATATTCAAACCTAAAACTTTAAAATCTTTTCTTGAACCAACTGGAAGCCTTAATACTCTAGCAGCAGGATTTTCAAAGAGCTGCAGCTGTTAAATGGTCTGTTTGGGAAGTCCAATTGAGAGACGAATGCAGTTGTCCACCCCAATGGAGATAAAAGCATAGATGAGCTGCTCTTGGTCTTTTTGGAACACCAAACTCCTGACTCTGGTGATATTTTTAAGATGATAGAAGGCTGTTTTTTTATGATTTATTTTGGGGCTTTTTGGCCTTTAATCGATGAAATGAGAGGGTGAAGAGGACAGGAGAAATCACATCAGAATCAGAATCAGAATCAGAAAGGTTTTTACTGCCAAGTAGGTTTTCACCTACCAGGATTTTTTTGTGGGACGTCGGTGCAAACAATAAACATACACAATAAACTATACAAATATAAGTTATTATACACATATTAAGTTATTAATTATAGGAAAAACTAAATCTAGAATATATTTAAAAATGTACAGAATATATTAAATGGAAAATGCAGGACTAATGTGCAATACAGAGTTCAGGATTAGTCCGTGTTGGGGGGCTGGGGTCCAGGGCCTTGATAATGAGGCCAGCCGCAGACGGGAAGAAGCTGCTCTGGTGGTGTGAGGTTTTGGTCCTGATGGACCGCAGCCTTCTGCCGGAGGGGAGGGTCACAACCAGGGTGGGAGGGGTCGGCCATAATCTTCCCCGCACGCCTCAGGGTCCTGGATCCATACAGGTCCTGGAGAGATGGCAAATTGCAGCCAATAACCTTCTCCGCTGAACGAAATACACGCTGCAGTCTGCCTTTGTCCTTGGCAGTGGCAGCAGCGTACCAGATGGTGATGGAGGACATGAGGATGGACTCAATGATGGAGGTGTAAAAGTTCAACATCATTGCCATAATCGAACCTGTGTCCTCCAGGTTGCATCAGATCTGGGTATATTATAACACAAAGATTCCGGACATTGTCTTTAGTTTTTGCTAATGCTAATATTCTTCTCTTTTTTGTCAAAATGTTTTTATTAAAAAAAAACATTGCTGAGTTGATAGCTGTTTTAGTGAGTCAATGACTGACAACAGTGAGCCATGAATTATTTGCTGCAAGTCAGTTTGTGCAGCAGTGTGTTGAGACGATATGTTGATAATTTAAGATGCCGAACTGTTTCTTTTAGAGTTTAAGAAATGAATTTACTAATTGTAATCTTGCACCAGTACATACAGTATCTTTAAATGAATCAGCTACTCCTCCTTTTATTTCACCAGTTCAGCACGTAGTCATTTTATTAAAATGTACTGGTGCTGTCCCTTAAAAACAGTAGCACCACTGCCTTCTGCTACCCAGATCTCAGTAAGAAACAGAACATCTAAATTGTATGATATTATAATGTAATTGACTAAGAAAGATTTGTTGGCAAGAGATCTGATATTAGGTAGAGCTAGCTTTGTATGAATACAAAGAGGCCCTGGGGCAGTCTGAGGTTGTTATGATACAGGTACCAGATTAGATTGGTTTACATCATGAGACGCATGCACACGAGTTCTTCTTTTTCTAATCCTTAGTTATAAAGAACATTATAGGCATACTGGGTCCTATCTTGCACAAACCACAACTGTCAATGACTACAAGATCACCTGTTACCTATTTACTTCAACTAGTAAAACATAACATAAAATGGAGCTCTCGGTCAGTTCATATCACTTCTATGATATCAGTACCACTCCATTATAAAATAGCCAGTATACTGTGCTAGAATAAGCGCATTAACTAATAAGTGAAATATGTATTGTTCCTCTGCTGTTTGTCATTAAAATTACACACACTAAATTTTGTTCCCATCCCCAGTTCCGATCCTACAAATTTGACTGTGGACCTGGGTGTTCAGGATCTGGCTGTTAGTGGCCCCAATGATGTGACCAGGACAATGACCAGGATCATCTTGCATCCAGATTATGATTCGAACACATTCAACAATGACATTGCACTGATAAGGTTGAGCACACCTATAACCTTCAGTGACCACATCAGACCTGTCTGTCTGGCAGCCAGCAACAGCGTGTTCCACAATGGCACTGAAGGCTGGGTCACTGGCTGGGGAAACGTTGGAGATGGAGGTAAAGCACTCATAGGCTCATAGGTTAACTAAGCGTAAAAAAAACAACACTTAATTCACAGAACCTTACTAGGTGACTGTAAAGAAGTACCAACAAAAAGCAATGCGGCATGTTCCAAATTAAGTGAACTTACTACAACCAAAGCTGCGTAATCTTACCTGTCTAAGGATGTTTCAATAATCAAGATAATGCTACTTTTACTAAAGTCATTGAGGATATCTGTTTTCTGTCACTCCTAGTGTCCCTTCCATTTCCTGGGACTCTACAGGAAGTTGAGCTACCAGTAATAGGGAACAGTCAGTGTGATTGCTTTTATGGACTCGGGACGACCTCCGAGAACATGATCTGTGCTGGTCTTCTACTTGGCGGCAAAGACTCCTGTCAGGTAATGTAAAGACTGCAACCAATCACATTGGAAATGGGATTCCACACTAATTGTTCATAATGATTATAAAGAAACATAAAAATCTGTTGATTATAAAATCGAAATAATTGTACTTATTTGGATCTGTAATTCTCTTGAGGCCCCAATGTTTATTGTGACAGAACCGTAACTGACGACAAACTATAGACAAACGACCACGAGGTGAATCAAAGGGTTCTTGGAGGTTTAAAAGACTAAAGATCATTGCAGTGTTACAGTTTATACCACTCAGTCATGGGAGGATACCGTGGGGTTAGAGGTCAACATAAGGGGTGTGTTACAGGTGAAAGGTGGGACAGGGGGCTTGTGAGTGGCAGGGGAGGGTCGGATGATTCTTGAACACACACAAAAGGCCCCAAAATGGTGGACATATAATGTGTATTCCACCACCTAGGGCAGGAAGGCTGTCTGCTAGGGTTCAAGGGGCTTTAACCAAAGGTGTGCCCAGACTATCAATACACATGGCACACACACATTCACAGGAGAAATGCAATAGTAAGTATATCAATTAATGGTATTATCAATTTACATCAACTGTAACTGTCTAACTAAGACCCTTTCACGAATCCATGTTATTCCAGGGAGACTCAGGTGGTCCAATGGTGACCCAACAGAACTCAGTGTGGGTCCAATCCGGTATAGTCAGTTTTGGCACTGGATGTGCTCGACCTGGTTATCCTGGAATCTATGCCAGGGTGTCCCGTTACCAGTCCTGGATCAACTCGCACATCAGCATTGATCCACCGGGTTTTGTCCAGTTCTCCTCCACTGGTGTAGATGCTGACAGCAGCTTCTCCTGCCCTGTCCCCCCAACTCTGCCCCCCCCCCCAACCCTGACAACTACAGCCTCAGAGACCACAACATTAGCTGCTACCACAACATCAGCTGACACAACAACATCTGTTCCTACTACTACATTAGCTGACACGACAACATCTGCTCCTACTACTACATTAGCTGACACAACAACATATGTTCCTACTACAACATCTATTCCTACTACTACATTAGCTGACACAACAACATCTGTTCCTACAACAACATCTGTTCCGACTACTACATCAGTCCCAACAACATCTGCTACATCATCCATCCCTACCACTACATTAGCTCAAAAGACAACATCAGAAGTTACTACTACATCAGTCCCTACAACATCTGCTCTAGAATCCACCACCGCTCAACACTCAACCCCAGTATCTGCCAGACCTAAGGCACAGTCGAGATTTGACATGAAATTCAGAATGGCAAAGGAATTTACAAAAGATCTGGAGGACACCTCTTCACCAGCCTTCAGAAATCTCTCAGCTGCAGTTACCTCAGCGGTTTCAAACTAATTGCCTATAGTGGATTGGCAGTGGAGAGATGTTTTATCTTTTCTTGTAGGGACCATGGTATTTTATAGAGCATTCTCTCTGAAGTTGTCTTTGTTTCTCAATTTTAGTTAAATAGCATCTACACCAAACAGTTTGGTTCACGTTTCAATCGCACTGAAGTGAATGGTTTTAGGTGAGCATGGTAAAAGTGTCTTTTTCTGTGTTTTACATTTTATACATACGTACATACATTTGGCATGAATGTAAATGTCTCACTTCATGTATTCATTTCATTATAGTAATGGATCAGTGGTTGCCGACACAACCCTAATATTTGATGGTGTGGAGTCTGTCACTGTCAGCAATATCACAGACACCCTGGTAGAAGCTGCTTCATCAAACAGTTCAGACAGTGCTGGATTCAATGTAGATGTCAACAGCGTACAAGCTGAACGTAAGAATGTTGCCAAGACTATTTATTAATCAACAACCTTCTAACCCAACTGTCTTTCCAAAAACATTGAGTCTGATCATGGGAAGAGATTGTGCTTATAGTGCCATAACTAATTTCAATCAATTAAAACACACATTATGGAAATGAATGTACGAAAAGAAACAGTCATGTAGCTTTACCATGTTAAGAGTATATATGTAATGTATCTTCTTACTTGTGTAATGCTTAAATCATTTCTCTGATTGTTTACAACTGTAAAAAAAATATTCTGCTGGTTTTCCATTTGCAGGTTCCAACAACACCAACTCAGGGCCTTCTGCTGCTTGTGAGTATAAAATTACTCAAGAAAATAAGTCTTCTTCTCTTTTTGGGCACATTATCACCTTGTCTATGCTTTGGGTGTTGCTTAATATCTCCACTCTCCTTCTCTCAGTGTGTGGTAGACCTACATTCACGAACAGGATAGTTGGGGGACAGGACAGCCCTCCAGGAAACTGGCCCTGGCAAGTAAGCCTGCAGAAGCGACTTCAACATTTCTGTGGGGGCTCCCTCGTCAATAGACAATGGGTTTTAACAGCCGCACACTGCTTTTCCAGGTTAGTTGGTATTTGTCTTAAAGACTGACCCTCGAGGCAAGGACAGGCAAGTTTATTTATGTAGCACATTTCATATAATGAGGCAATTCAGTGTGCTTTCTATAAATAAAAGCATAGAACATCCAACGGAAAAAAAGACAGTCATGAATGACAATCGGGATAAAAAATATAATTAAAAGAAAGTACATTAAGTGATAGAAAGAGTGAAAATAGTCCCATGTTTCAAAACCTGTTGAGAGTTACTAAAGGTCCACTTCTAGAATTGAATGGCAGTAAGAACAGAGTGCAGGTTTTTGAGCTCAATCATAGGCACATGAAAATAGAAATGTTTCAAACCTGGATTTAGAAACTACATTTGGGGCATGTTACGACCCAGCTTGTGAGTCGCAACATACATTAGAGACAGACCACAGAGTGTACAAAAATAGTAGTTTATTTCTATATAACAAAAATAGGGAATAAAATAGTGAAGCCAAGCACGAAAAATGCGTAGTGTTCACCATCCTCAAACGCATGGTGTGAATGCAAGGCCCTCTCTGTGGGGCAAACAGCATTGCTTTTATCCACACCTCCTCAGGTGCGGACAATCAAGCTAATAATGGCCATTCACCACCCAAAGGCTGTTGCACTGCCACTGAGAAGCCAGTTGAGGTGTAGAGGGGCGTAACAGAGCAAATCTAAGATCTTCTGGCAGTTTGTTACGGTTGCATGCACCATAACAGCTACATGCTGCTTCACCATGTTCAGTTTGGACTGAGTCCATCTAAGAGCCCTATTTGTTTTATATACTTTAAACATATCAGAGATGATGTGCAAAGCCTAAAACTTGTAAATCCTTTCTGGAATCAACTGGAAGCCTAAATACTGTAGCAGCAGGATTTCCAAAGAGCTGAAGTTGTTAAATGGTCTTTTTGGGAAGTCCAGTTAAGTCGCCCACCTCTCTGGAGATAAAAGCATAGATGAGCTGCTCTTGGTCTTTTTGGAACACCAAACTCAAGACTCTGGTGATATTCGTAGGTGCGTTAGGAAAGTTCCAAAATTCCACACGAACGAATGCAGGGATTTGTAACTTGTGTTCTTCGGGTTGCAAACAAATGTAATTTTGTCATTTATTTGTGAATCACAAAATTAATTTGTGAAACATGAAATACATTTGTGAATCGCGTTTCGTTTGTTTGTGACTGGCGTTTCGTTGGTTTGAAACGCGTTTCGTTTGTTGGTGAATTATGAAACTAATCTAACTCCATTATTGTTCGGCTGTACCATAACCATGTGTTAGCATATGTCCAGCTAGCAGTGATCTGCTGCATGACACTGATTGTGACGCAATTAATGGATTATGTGTCAGAGTTAAATAACTGATGAATCATGACTGATTAGTTTGGCATAATGGTACAGTGGTTAGCGCGTTCGTCTACAATGCAGGAAACCAAGGTTCGAGTCCGAGGTTCGAGTCCGAACAGCAGTGGAGGTGCATGCTTGTAGTGCCAGAAGAGGAACATTGCGCAGCAATCTGGAAGCACCGATCAGCGCAGAGGAGCACGACTGGATTGACGACTGGATGAATTTGGACATCCATCAATCCTCAAACAAGATCAAAACAATACAAAACAATATGTGCTAGAATATGCACAGAAGGAGTGTTCAAAATGTGCTAGTATATGCACGGTACTTCAGGTATGCATCGGCGGCGCGCTCAACCCTGTCGGTGCCAAACGTTTTGTATGCACGGGCATGGACGCATTTTTTTTTATATACCGTATGAATATTTAATTTCATATGTTGCGATGGCGAGTCACAAAATCCTATTGCGTTTTACCAGCTAAATGGGTTGCATTTTAGAGCACAACAAACAGACGGAGGAGCAGGGAGCATAGTCCTATTTCAAATACATTTCACATGCTTTAGAGCTCAGCGCGACACAAAGATGTTGCCTATAATACAGCATTAAAGTAAAATTATTGCAACAAAGTAAAAAGATTAGACAGACACATAGCTCAAATAACTTGAATAATGTATTAAGCTTGTGGCACACGTGTGGCATACAAAATGAAGCAAAACAAATAACAGCAACAAAACATGCTGCTAAATGAACACAACTGTCTTCTTGCAGATTGCTCATCCACAGTGTTGGGGAGTAACGGAATACATGTACCGGCGTTACGTATTTAGAATACAAATTACGAGTAACTGTATTCCGTGACAGTTACAATTTAAATCGATGGTATTCAGAATACAGTTACATTGTTGAAATCAATGGAATACATGACGGTACTTCTCTATTTCACGAGTATATTCACTCTCTAAATAAAATAAGGCAACTTTATGCATTTCCCAGAAGCCCCAACATGAAAACGAATGAAAATGTTATTTGCGTGATCATGTCTGCTAATGGAGTCTGAAGAGGAGCAGGTGCCAGAGCCGGCACAAGAGAGCCAGGGCAGGAATGCGTTTCTATCCTGGAAATTGAATAAGCATTTCATGTTAAAGCAAGAGAAGGGAGGACGGAATATAACTGTGCAACCTCCTTTCGGCTTCGAAAGACTCCAACTCCAACTTGAAAAGCATCTAAAAGTAAGTTTTTTTTTAAATTCGCCCAGGGTAGTCATCTGCTAGTTTAACTGGTCATCTTGCTATAACATAGTTGTATCAGCCAGATGTGCGCCTTTACATTCTCCTATGTGCTGATTTACTAGCCCTGACCATCCATCAGCTTAAAAAAACGAATTTTACTCACAGAATCGTAGTGTCTTTTCAGCCTGGTGTCGCCCTCGCACATCGTCTCAAACTGTGCACTTCCCACAGAGCTTTATGCACGAGATGAGCCTCCCAGGTATAACGATACTCCTCCGTCTGTTTGTTGTGCTCTAAAATGTTCCGCTGATATGCACTATCTAGCTGGGTCGTAATGTTGACCTGCCCCAATTTCAGGGCGAAATTGATATGGGTTTTACAGCTACAAAAAGAAGGTATGGGAAACAGAACAGTGCTTGTTTGGATGTGCTAGCAGTTAGCCATGTCTTTCTGTCATACCATTCCGTCTTGAACGTTCGAGTCGCTTTCTCACCAGGCTGCAGCAGCATCAAATCGTCTGGTCTGAGTGGCCCAAAACGTTTAATTTCTAATTTCTCTTCCAACGAAAATGTACTAAATTGCACCCTCAACAAACGAATTTCACCCCTCCCAATTTCAAAAAGTAACGGCTGGACATGTATTTTCATTTAAATAATCCAATACATATCTACTGAGTTCATCCTTGCCCATCATCATATACAAAAATATTCCTTCACATAACACCAACAGTTTTTTGTTATATTATTAATTTTTACTTAGGACAATAACATTATAGGCAAGTGATAAAAAAAACAATGATAACTGAACCTTTGTTGTTTACTAAGAAAATGATCAATGGCAAGATTGGTGATTTCCCTTTATTTGATATCGAATAAAATTCCTAAAATTAAATATTAACCATGGGATACATTTCATTGTGAGAGAGAGAACATGTGTGAGGGGAGAAAAACAGAACTTGTTCTAGTTGAGCTGTTCATTGTTTGTTTCTTCACATTCTTTTGTACCTTGACCACTGCAAATGCACTGCAGCCAAAGACAGGAATGCATCTGATACAGACATTGTAGACCAGCACGTGAAACTGCACTGAGAGAACAGCTAAACAACAGGGGAGGAACTGAACAGAGTGAGGCGAGGGATGGTCACGAATGGAAGAGGTAAATGAGACAGAGAGTCGAGTTGTCACCCATTCCACTTGGTGTCTGTCCTCACACAGGTTCACCAGGGCATAGAAGTTGTTGGTAAGGCCAGGCAAAGCAAGGCAAGTTTATTTATATAGCATATTTCAGACACAAAGGCAATTCAATTTGCCTTACACATGCAAAAGGCACATCCAAAGGGAAACTTAAAATAATGCAAATAATTAAAAGAAAGTGCATAATACATAAAATATAAGTATATAATTACAAAATAGGTAATTTAGTTACGTTAAAAGGAAAGTGCAGTAAGAATAGAGTGCAATATCAAGAGCTCAGTCATAGGCACATGTAAAGGGAAATGTTTTTACCTAGATTTAAAAATTGCTACATTTGGAGCACATATAAGATCTTTTGGCAGTTTATTCTGGTTGCATGCAGCGTAACAACTAAATGCTGCATCACCATGTTTGGTTTGAACTCTGGTCCATGGATCTAAGAGCCCGGTTGATATTCTTTAAATATATCAGAGATTATTCAGGGCCTAAACCATTCAGATTTACAGTCAGTAGTGGCACTTTGAAATCCATTCTGTAGCTAACTGGAAGCCAGTGTCAAGATTTTAAAACTGCAATAATGTGCTCTGTTCTCTTGGTCTTTGTTAAAACTCTAGCAGCAGCATTTTGATTGGGATACAGCTGTTTAATGGTCTTGGATGAGCTAATGGATGAGCTTATCTTGGTCTTCCCCTATAGTTTTAGTTTGGTATGGCAGCAGGTTCAAATATTGTAGTTAAACCAGGGGTGGGCAATTATTTTTCCCAGGGGGCCAAATGAGCAACTGAAAATATTTTGGAGGGCTGGGCCATAATCAATTATGCATAATATACATTTTATTTCTATAAAAAAAGCAGTAAATGCCATTGTTTTGACCCTGGTAAGAGTGTATGTTATTATTTGGCAATTGCAAATGTGATGTTAGCTTTCAAAAATTGTATTTATTCAAATTGAATTTCCAAAATGATAAACAAAATGTGAAACATTTGACTCATTCAGTCACATTAATAACAAAGGGCATTTTGTGTTTCATATACTATTGAAACAAGGATTTTCTTAGCTTTCAAAAGACATCACATCATCTTTGTAGCCAAAATAAACAAGGCAACAAGTCACTGAACTGTGTAACTGCGTAAAGAAAAGTGTCCCAGTTTTGTTGCCTTTTTGACTTTATATGCCTATAATATATGGTCCCCAAACTGTTTAGGCCCAAGATCACCAACCTTTGCCTTGGTGAAGGCAAGATCTACCTATTGAGGCGTTGAGAGAAAAAGACTGTCCAGACTCCAAACTGCACTTACAGATTATCTTTGTATTGGGCCTAGTTGTAATTGAATGAAATCAAACACTTTGGTCCAGCTTTCAAATTGATGTGAACACCAAGAACCAAGAACACATTTAACCAGGGGTTCTCAATTATATCAATTATCAATCCATCTCAAACTATAATTTTTCTAAATTATTTCCACAGCCCAACGCTGAAACTATGTGTCAGATTTCATCTTCATATCCAATTTGAAATCTCTATCTGTCAGCAATACTGCTCGCTGCCACTACGCAACTTCGGCGCTCTCACACCTGCCATGCATACACAGTAATACAAAGTAGAAAGCACACGCAGCATCTACTGTTTGGGCAAACCTGGATACAGGGTTGTTATTAACGATGTGTTTTTCGCCTGGAAGTCTCTAGAAATCTGGCACCTTATTCAATTTCAAGTTCAAATTAAGAATCCTCCTGAGAACACTTCAGCTGTGTTCAGAGATATTTTCTGACTATGGTCTTCCGAAGTCCTCCTTTTTTTTGGAGATCCACACGTTGATTGTGATCGACGGGTTGGGCACCTCTGGCTTATATTAAATATGTAATGTTTTCAGAACTGTGCAGAAAAAAAATATATATATATATTTTCTAATTATCATGTAATCTTTCGCGGGCCGGTCAGAATCACCCAGCGGGCCGTATTTGCCCAGGTCTGAGTTAAACTATTAACTGCTGATGGTACTATAGTTGTGACTTGACTGATATCAGACACAGTCGCAGCCACAGTTTAGCGGTGGTAGCTGCTGATGTAGAAAAAGGACCATGTTGTCACATCTGTTGTAGGGACACCCACTGATCTAGAGGGTTCAAAAGCAGTTGTAGTAGAAGGGTCAGATGTTGTAATTTAATGGGATTTTAAACACTAATCTGTGGCAGTAGCAAATTATCTAGTCAATTTGTAGTCGTGTAGTTGGACAAGCCACTGTTGTGGTAGATGGGTCAGATGATGAAGTTGCAAGTCATTATACCAACAGCTGATGTAATCCTAGGTTCTACTGTTGTTTGTAGAAAATATGCGATCTGTAATATCGGGTTAATTAGTTTAAGGTTGTCATGGTCTACAAAAGGTCAGATGTCGTAGTTGTAAATACTGATATTGTAGTAGGGTCAGATCATGAAGTAACACTTTATGTACGGTAGTTGTATCATCTGCTATCATAGTGTTCAGTCAGATGTTGTACTAGAACTGAATGATTAATTGCATTTGCGATACAATCGCGATATGATAAAACGCTATTTTCTAATTGCAACATGCGCGATTACAATGAGGTCCTAAATAAAAAGATGGTTAGGATGGTACATTTTGCACACAGTGTTTAAAAAGTGTATGCCTTGTGTTTATTCGTACAATGACTTTGTTTAAATTACTTAAATGCACAGTGGCAAAGCCACCGATTTGTTGTTCTTGTTTCTGTAATGAGCAGTTAAATACAAATGTAAAATGTGGGAAAGAATATTCCACTAAATGTTTTTAATATTGTGTTGGTCATATTTAAATAATTCATTACGTTTCGTTTCGCAATATTGGAGGGGAAAAAAATCGCATTAGATAATTTTCCCAAATTCTACAGCCCTATGTTGTACTTGTACCAGATGCTGATGTGGTGACAGGGTCAGAAGTTGTAGTATCCTCTGATGTTGTGGCAGCAGTACTAGTGGATGCTGAGGTAGTGGCATCTGCTGGTGTAGTAGTAGGAACAGATGTAGTGGCATCTGCTGGTGTAGTAGTAGGAACAGATGTAGTTGTGTCAGCTAATGTAGTAGTAGGAACAAATGTAGTTGTGTCAGCTAATGTAGTAGTAGGAACAGATGTAGTTGTGTCAGCTAATGTAGTAGTAGGAACAGATGTAGTTGTGTCAGCTAATGTAGTAGTAGGAACAGATGTTGTAGTAGGATCGGATGTTGTTGTTTCAGCTAATGTAGTAATTAGAACAGATGTTGTGTCAGCTAATGTAGTAGTAGGAACAGATGTTGTTGTGTCAGCTAATGTAGTAGTAGGAACAGATGTTGTTGTATCAGCTAATGTAGTAGTAGGAACAGATGTTGTTGTGTCAGCTAATGTTGTAGTATCAGCTACTTTAGTTGTAGCAGCTAATGTTGTTGTAGGCATATCTGTAGTCGTAGCAGCTACTGTAACGGTTGGGCTTGATGTTGTAGCAGATGTTGTTGTGTCAGATAATGTAGTAGTAGGAACAGATGTTGTTGTGTCAGCTAATGTAGTAGTAGGAACAGATGTTGATGTGTCAGCTAATGTAGTAGTAGGAACAGATGTTGTAGTAGGAACAGATGTTGTTGTGTCAGCTAATGTAGTAGTAGGAACAGATGTTGTAGTAGGAACAGATGTAGTTGTGTCAGCTGATGTAGTAGTAGGAACAAATGTAGTTGTGTCAGCTAATGTAGTAGTAGGAACAGATGTTGTAGTGTCAGCTAATGTAGTAGTAGGAACAGATGTTGTAGTGTCAGCTAATGTAGTAGTAGGAACAGATGTAGTTGTGTCAGCTAATGTAGTAGTAGGAACAGATGTTGTAGTAGGAACAGATGTTGTAGTAGGATCAGATGTTGTTGTTTCAGCTAATGTAGTAGTAGGAACAGATGTTGTAGTAGGATCGGATGTTGTTGTTTCAGCTAATGTAGTAGTAGGAACATATGTAGTTGTGTCTGTAGTAGTTAGAACAGATGTTGTGTCAGCTAATGTAGTAGTAGGAGCAGATGTTGTAGTAGGAACAGATGTTGATGTGTCAGCTAATGTAGTATTAGGAACAGATGTTGTTGTGTCAGCTAAAGTAGTAGTAGGAACAGATGTAGTTGTGTCAGCTAATGTACTAGTAGGAACAGATGTTGTAGTAGGAACAGATGTTGTTGTTTCAGCTAATGTAGTAGTAGGAACATATGTAGATGTGTCAGCTAATGCAGTAGTAGGAGCAGATGTTGTAGTAGGAACAGATGTTGTGTCAGCTAATGTAGTAGTAGGAATAGATGTTGTTGTGTCAGCTAATGAAGAAGTAGGAACAGATGTTGTTTTATCAGCTAATGTAGTAGTAGGAACAGATGTTGTTGTGTCAGCTAATGTTGTAGTATCAGCTACTGTAGTTGTAGCAGCTAATGTTGTTGTAGGCATATCTGTAGTCCTAGCAGCTACTGTAACGGTTGGGCTTGATGTTGTAGCAGATGTTGTTGTGTCAGATAATGTAGTAGTAGGAACAGATGTCGTTGTGTCAGCTAATGTAGTAGTAGGAACAGATGTTGTTGTGTCAGCTAATGTAGTAGTAGGAACAGATGTTGTAGTAGGAACAGATGTAGTTGTGTCAGCTGATGTAGTAGTAGGAACAGATGTTGTTGTGTCAGCTAATATAGTAGTAGGAACAGATGTTGTAGTAGGAACAGATGTAGTTGTGTCAGCTAATGTAGTAGTAGGAACAAATGTAGTTGTGTCAGCTAATGTAGTAGTAGGAACAGATGTTGTAGTAGGATCGGATGTTGTTGTTTCAGCTAATGTAGTAGTAAGAACAGATGTTGTAGTAGGATCGGATGTTGTTGTTTCAGCTAATGTAGTAGTAGGAACATATGTAGTTGTGTCAGCAAATGTAGTAGTAGGAACAGATGTTGTTGTGTCAGCTAACGTAGTAGTAGGAGCAGATGTTGTAGTAGGAACAGATGTTGTTGTGTCAGCTAATGTTGTAGTAGGAACAGATGTTGTAGTAGGAACAGATAGTGTTGTGTCAGCTAATGTAGTAGTTAGAACAGATGTTGTGTCAGCTAATGCAGTAGTAGGAGCAGATGTTGTTGTGTCAGCTAATGTAGTAGTAGGAACAGATGTAGTTGTGTCAGCTAATGTAGTAGTAGGAACAGATGTTGTAGTAGGAACAGATGTTGTAGTAGGAGCAGATGTTGTTGTTTCAGCTAATGTAGTAGTAGGAACAGATGTTGTAGTAGGATCGGATGTTGTTGTTTCAGCTAATGTAGTAGTAGGAACATATGTAGTTGTGTCTGTAGTAGTTAGAACAGATGTTGTGTCAGCTAATGTAGTAGTAGGAGCAGATGTTGTAGTAGGAACAGATGTTGATGTGTCAGCTAATATAGTATTAGGAACAGATGTTGTTGTGTCAGCTAAAGTAGTAGTAGGAACAGATGTTGTTGTGTCAGCTAATGTAGAAGTAGGAACAGATGTTGCAGTAGGAACAGATGTTGTTTTGTCAGTAAATGTAGTAATAGGAACAGATTTTGTAGTAGGAACAGATAGTGTTGTGTCAGCTAATGTAGTAGTAGGAACAGATGTTGTAGTAGGAACCGATAGTGTTGTGTCAGCTAATGCAGTAGTAAGAAAGGATGTTGTAGTGTCAGCTAATGTAGTAGTAGGAATAGATGTTGTTGTGTCAGGTAATGTAGTAGTGGGAACAGATGTAGTTGTGTCTGCTAATGTAGTAGTAGGAACAGATGTAGTTGTGTCAGCTAATGTAGTAGTAGGAACAGATGTAGTTGTGTCAGCTAATGTAGTAGTAGGAACAGATGTTGTAGTAGGAACAGATGTTGTAGTAGGATCAGATGTTGTTGTTTCAGCTAATGTAGTAGTAGGAACAGATGTTGTAGTAGGATCGGATGTTGTTGTTTCAGCTAATGTAGTAGTAGGAACATATGTAGTTGTTTCTGTAGTAGTTAGAACAGATGTTGTGTCAGCTAATGTAGTAGTAGGAGCAGATGTTGTAGTAGGAACAGATGTTGATGTGTCAGCTAATGTAGTATTAGGAACATATGTTGTTGTGTCAGCTAAAGTAGTAGTAGGAACAGATGTAGTTGTGTCAGCTAATGTACTAGTAGGAACAGATGTTGTAGTAGGAACAGATGTTGTTGTTTCAGCTAATGTAGTAGTAGGAACATATGTAGATTTGTCAGCTAATGCAGTAGTAGGAACAGATGTTGTAGTAGGAACAGATGTTGTGTCAGCTAATGTAGTAGTAGGAATAGATGTTGTTGTGTCAGCTAATGAAGAAGTAGGAACAGATGTTGTTTTATCAGCTAATGTAGTAGTAGGAACAGATGTTGTAGTAGGAACAGATGTAGTTGTGTCAGCTGATGTAGTAGTAGGAACAGATGTTGTTGTGTCAGCTAATATAGTAGTAGGAACAGATGTTGTAGTAGGAACAGATGTAGTTGTGTCAGCTAATGTAGTAGTAGGAACAAATGTAGTTGTGTCAGCTAATGTAGTAGTAGGAACAGATGTTGTAGTAGGATCGGATGTTGTTGTTTCAGCTAATGTAGTAGTAAGAACAGATGTTGTAGTAGGATCGGATGTTGTTGTTTCAGCTAATGTAGTAGTAGGAACATATGTAGTTGTGTCAGCAAATGTAGTAGTAGGAACAGATGTTGTTGTGTCAGCTAACGTAGTAGTAGGAGCAGATGTTGTAGTAGGAACAGATAGTGTTGTGTCAGCTAATGTAGTAGTTAGAACAGATGTTGTGTCAGCTAATGCAGTAGTAGGAGCAGATGTTGTTGTGTCAGCTAATGTAGTAGTAGGAACAGATGTTGTAGTGTCAGCTAATGTAGTAGTAGGAACAGATGTTGTAGTAGGAGCAGATGTTGTTGTGTCAGCTAATGTAGTAGTAGGGACAGATGTTGTAGTGTCAGCTAATGTAGTAGTAGGAACAGATGTTGTAGTAGGAACAGATGTTGTTGTGTCAGCTAATGTAGTAGTAGGAACAGATGTTGTTGTGTCAGCTAATGTAGTAGTAGGAACAGATGTTGTTGTGTCAGCTAATGTAGTAGTAGGAACAGATGTTGTAGTAGGAACAGATGTTGTTGTGTCAGCTAATGTAGTAGCAGGAACAGATGTTGCAGTAAGAACAGATGTTGTTGTGTCAGCTAATGTAGTAGTAGGAACAGATGTTGTTGTGTCAGCTAATGTAGTAGTAGGAACAGATGTTGTTGTGTCAGCTAATGTAGTAGTAGGAACAGATGTTGTAGTAGGAACAGATGTTGTTGTGTCAGCTAATGTAGTAGCAGGAACAGATGTTGCAGTAAGAACAGATGTTGTTGTGTCAGCTAATGTAGTAATAGGAACAGATTTTGTTGTGTCAGCTAATGTAGTAGTAGGAACAGATGTTGTAGTAGGAACAGCTGTAGTAGTAGAAACAGATGTTGTAGTAAGAAAATATTTTGTTGTGTCAGCTAGTGTAGTAGTAGGAACAGATGTTGTAGTTGGAACAGTTGTAGTAGTAGGAACAGATGTTGTTGTGTCAGCTAATGTAGAAGTAGGAACAGATGTTGCAGTAGGAACAGATGTTGTTGTGTCAGTTAATGTAGTAATAGGAACAGATTTTGTTGTGTCAGCTAATGTAGTAGTAGGAACAGATGTTGTACTAGGAACCGATAGTGTTGTGTCAGCTAATGCAGTAGTAAGAAAGGATGTTGTAGTGTCAGCTAATGTAGTAGTAGGAATAGATGTTGTTGTGTCAGCTAATGTAGTAGTGGGAACAGATGTAGTTGTGTCAGCTAATGTAGTAGTAGGAACAGATGTTGTTGTGTCAGCTAATGTAGTAGTGGGAACAGATGTAGTTGTGTCAGCTAATGTAGTAGTAGGAACAGATGTTGTTGTGTCAGCTAATGTAGTAGTGGGAACAGATGTAGTTGTGTCAGCTAATGTAGTAGTAGGAACAGATGTTGTTGTGTCAGGTAATGTAGTAGTATGAATAGATGTTGCAGTAGGAACAGATGTTGTTGTGTCAGCTAATGTAGTAGTGGGAACAGATGTTGTTTTGTCAGCTAATGTAGTAGTAGGAACATATGTTGTTGTTTCAGCTAATGTAGTAGTAGGAACATATGTTGTTGGGTAAGCTAGTTTTGTAGTAAAAACAGATGTTGTAGTAGGAACAGATGTTGTTGTGTCAGTTAATGTAGTAGTAGGAACATATGTTGTTGGGTAAGCTAGTGTTGTAGTAAAAACAGATGTTGTAGTAGGAACAGATGTTGTTGTGTCAGCTAATGTAGTAGTAGGAACAGACGTTGTTGTGTCAGCCAATGTAGTAGTAGGAACAGATGTTGTAGTAGGAACAGATGTAGTTGTGTCAGCTAAGATAGTAGTAGGAACAGTTGTTGTTGTGTCAGCTAATGTAGTAGTAGGAACATTTGTAGTTGTGTCAGCTAATGTAATAGTAGGAACAGATGTTGTTGTGCCAGCTGATGTTGTGGTAGCAGCTAATGTTGTCGTCTCTGAGGGTGTAGTTGTCAGGGTGGAGGTAGGAGTTGGAGTTGGGGGGACAGGGCAGGAGAAGCTGCTGTCAGCATCTACACCAGTGGAGGAGAACTGGAAGAAGCCTGGTGGATCAATGCTGATGTGCGAGTTGATCCAGGTCTGGTAACGGGACACCCTGGCATAGATTCCAGGATAACCAGGTCGAGCACATCCAGTGCCAAAACTGACTATACCGGATTGGACCCACACTGAGTTCTGTTGGGACACCATTGGACCACCTGAGTCTCCCTGAAATCACATGGATTCATGAAAAGGTTATAGTTAGACAGTGACAGTAAATATTGGGGCCTCAAGATAATTACAGATCCAGAGGAGTAAAATGTTTTCTTTTTATATTTCTTAATAATCATTGTAAATAATTAGTGTGGAATCCAGTTTTCCATTGTGATTGGTTGTAGTCTTTTATATTACCTGACAGGAGTCTTTGCCACCAAGTAGAAGACCGGCACAGATCATGTTTTCAGAGGTCGTCCCGAGTCCATTAAAGCAATCACACTGACTGTTCCCTATTACTGGTACCTCAACTTCCTGTAGAATCCCAGGAAATGGAAGGAACACTAGGAGTGACATACAGAAAACAGATATCCTCAATGACTTTAGCAAAAGTAATATTATCTTGCTCATCAAAACATCCTAAAAAGGTCAGAATACTCAGCTTCGAAACGTAGTCCATAAGTTCTGTTTAGTTGACTTAATTTGGAACATGCCACATTGCTTTTTGAAGGTACTTCATTACAGTCACCTAGTAATTTCTGTGAATTTAGTGTTTGCTTCTGTAGCTACAAGTTGACCTATGAGCCTATGAGTGCTTTACCTCCTTTTCCAATGTTTCCCCAGCCAGTGACCCAGCCTTCAGTGCCATTGTGGAACACGCTGTTGCTGGCTGCCAGACAGACAGGTCTGATGTGGTCACTGAAGGTTATAGGTGTGCTCAACCTAATCAGTGCAATGTCATTGTTTTTCGTGTTCGAATCATAATCTGGATGCAAGATGATCCTGGTCACATCATTGGGGCCAATAACAGACAGATTCTGAACACCCAGGTGCACAGTCAAATTTGTAGGATCAGAACTGGGGATGGGAAAAAAATTACGTGTGTAACGGTAATGTCAAACAGCAGAGGAACAATACATATTTTACTCATTAGTTAATGTGCTTATTTTAGCACAGTATACTGGTTATTTAATAATGAAAGAGAACTGATATCATAGAAGCAATATGAACTGTTCGAGAGCTCCATAATATGTTGTGTTATACTAGTTGAAGTTGTGGGATGTTAAGAGAGTAAATAAGTTACAGGTGATCTTGTAGTCATTGACAGTTGTGGTTTGTGCAAGATGGGACCCAGTATGCCTATAATGTTCTTTATTACTGTTGATTAGAAGAAGAAGAAATGGAGTGCATGCATCTCATGAGGTTAACCAGTATAATCTGGTACCTGTATCATAACAACCTCAGACTGCCCCAGGGCCTCTTAGGGCCAGATTTACTAACATTGCGACTGCAGCTTAATCTGCGGTCGCACATTAACGCACAGTGTTTTTGCGCATTTTCCGTGGTATTTATCAAACCAGATCCGCGCTGGGCACTCTGTGCTTACTCCGCCCTTTAGGGCCTGATTTACTAACATTGCGACCGCAGCTTAATCTGCGCCTTTGCCAGGCGCACATTAACGCACAGTGTTTCCCCGCATTTTCCGTGGTTTTTATCAAACCAGATCCGCGCTGGGCAATCATTATTTAGCGCACCGTTAAAAGACGGGAGAAATCGCCTGCAAGCTACTGCCACCATGGAAATTCGAGGAAGAAAAAACTAAGGTTCAGCGAAGAGGAGATAGATATATTGGTTCATGTCGCTCAATCACTGAACCTGATTCAATGTGCACGCGGTTATATTGTTATTCTGCCCGCCATCACCTACAGCGAGATGTTTAAAAGAACACGATTATAAAGAATATGCTATTCGTGGCATTAATGCATAAACTGTCTATTATAACAATATAGATGTGTACATGGCGAGATTAATAAGTTCTACAAGGGACATGGGTTCACTACAATATATCCTACAATATATCAATATACAATTCACCTACAATATATCCGGAAGATAAAACTGTCATGGACAGATCCAGGGTATTTGGCTACCACGTTAGTAATGGTCATGTTGGCATCACATATGACCTGGACATTCATTGAATATGTGTGCTTTCTGTTTCGGTAAATGTGTTCGTGGATTGAAAGTGGGACTGTTTGCATGTGGGTGCAATCAATGTCTCCAATTACGTTCGGAAAATGTTTAATTTCAGCTGTCGTAGTGGGGAAATGTATAATGACCAGTGCGCCGTAGCAATGCGACGAGTACCTGGGTGAATATTTGGCTGATTGAAGGCTGAGATATACCAACTGCAGATGCTTTAACTGTTTGAATTATCCGGAGGCCAATATTTGCAAATGTTGCCAGGAGTTTAACAACTGATGGAATGGAATGTGATCGCCGGGTGGAGGGTTCGATGTCGTCTCTGATCTGGTCCAGTAATTGAAGCATTGCGCGGCTGGTTAACCTGCACCGTCTAATGATTTTTGGTTCGCTTAACTGAAAAAGTGTTATACGAGTTCAAAAAATTATTTCTGCGCGCTTTCTCTGTCTTCTTTCTTCGCCTTGCTCTTATAACTGCTGCCATATGAATGTTTTCAGACTCAATGGAAATGCGCTTCCTGGTTAAGACGTGCTTTTATGAGGCGGAGAATTAGCCCGCAAATTAGAGACGTGCGCTCGCCAGGCAGTTTTAGTCAATACCACGCAATACATCATTAGGCGCACTTAACTTCTCTCCTCCCATATATTTGCGCTTCACGCCCAGGTTTCTTATAACCTCCCATCTCGTTTCGGCACACACCCACAAAGCGTAAAAATGCACTTCTACTCAAATGCGCCTCCTTTGTAAATACCGTTTTATGTTTACGACCGCTATTTTACGCCTGAAATGGGCGCAATCCTGTTAGTAAATCAGGCCCTTAGTATTTTTACAAAGCTAGCTCTACCTAATATCAGATCTCTAGCAAACAAATCATTCATAGTCTGTGACATTATAATATCATTAGTGCTGTCAGTTTAAGGCGTTATTAACGGTTAACGCAAACCCATTTTAACGGCGTACATTTTTTATCGCGTGATTAATGGTTGTAAAAAAAAAAGATTAACGTTTTAAGATTAACGTTCTTTTTGGCCTCGCAAACTGTGTAGTAGGCTAACGTTATGGCTTGAGTGATGGTTGGTGAGCGCTATACGGGGAAATGGATGATAAAAAGCTTCTGAATAGAAAGTTTACCTTTAAAAGTTGTGTTGTGCAAAAGAAGCGAGCTTCACTGTTGTCTGAAAATGTCGACAGGCAGCTGGCTGAAAGCACAGAAGTAGTAGGCTTACCTTTTATTGGTAATCTAACTGTAACGGTTCATTGTTTTTGAAATAAGAGGCCTGACTTCTATGTTCACAGCAAACTTGAAAAAAAGAAAATATTAATCCATTGTTTAACTGCACTCCTTTTTTATCTGAAATGTGCACTTTATAATTTTATTTTGTACCGCCCTGTTTGGCAATGTTGTTTTTCAATAAAACATTGCATAAAGCAAGCCAACTCACTTTTCCATGATAAGAGCATTAAAATAAAATAAAAATGATGGAAAAAAATAATTGAAGGGACATTTAGAATAGATTTGCGATTAATTCATTTGCGATTAATCGCGATTAATTTTGAGTTAACTATGACAAATCGCGGTTAAATATTTGAATCGTTTGACAGCACTAAATATCATACAATTTAGATGTTCTGTTTCTTACTGAGATCTGGGTAGCAGAAGGCATTAGTGCTACTGTTTTTAAGGGACAGCACCAGTACATTTATTTGCATGAATATGTGCTGAACTGGTGAAAAAGGAGGAGGAGTAGCTGCTTCATTTAAAGATACAGTATGTTTTGCTGCAAAGTGATTACAATTGGTAAATTCATTTCTTAAACTTTCAAAGAAACAGTTCACATCTTAAATTATAAACATATTGTGTCAACACACTGCTGCACAAACTGACTTGCAGCAAATAGTTAATGGCTCACTGTTATCAGTCATTGACTCAAACCCACTAAAAACAACAGCTATCAACTTAGCCATGATGTTTTTATAAAAACACTTTTACAAAAAAGAGATGAAAATTAGCATTAGCGAAAACTAAATACCACGTCCGAAATCTTTGTGTTGTAATAGACCCAGATCTCAGCCCTACCAGCCATATCAAAGCGATCACCAAAACAGCCTTCAATCATCTTAAAAATATCAGTCAGGAGTTTGGTGTTCCAAAAAGACCAAGAGCAGCTCACCTATGCTTTTATCTCCAGTGGGGTGGATGCCTGTTTCTTAACTAGACTTCCACAGCTGCAGCTCATTGAAAATGCAGCTGCTAGAGTATTTAGGATTCCAGTTAAGAAAATATTTTAAAGTTTTAGGCTTTGAATTAGAGATGCACGTATATCGGCGGCCGATATATTAGTGGCCGATAAGTGGAAAAAATTAAATATTATTATTATACCGATATCATAATTTTGGCCGATAATTTAAGCCGATATTTTTAACGTCTAATTTCCCTCCACATATGGACACACTCACGGACACATACACACACACACACACACACACACACACACACACACACACACACACACACACACACACACACACACACACACACACACACACACACACAGAATGTGTCTTGAATGTTGGATGTTATTGAATGTTATTTGCGTTGACTTTGATTACTTGATTGCTTTGATTATAGTGATGCAAAGTACTACATTTTAAGTGTTGTAGTGCATCCTGTTAAGTGTTGAGGGCTCTAGCCATCAAAATGTGTTGCTTACTGATGTGACACGCACACACACACACACACACACACACACACACACACACACACACGACAGTCTTGAATGTTGGATGTTATTTGCTTTGACTTGATATTATAGTGAATATAAAGTACTACATGTTAAGCGTTGTAGTGCATCCTGTTGAGGGCTCTAGCCATCAAGTGTGTTGCTTTCGATGAAATGTCTTGTGCCCTAACATTTGAGAAAATAAAAAGGCACATCTAAAACCTTTTGTACCCTTTATTTTTAAATACAAAAAAAATTCGGTTATCGTATCGGTATCGGCCACAATAAACAAATGATTATCGGTTATCGGTATCGGCCCTAAAATTCCATATCGGTGCATCTCTACTTTGAATATACATCCCTTATATGTTTAAAGTGTATAAACCAAAAAGGCCTGTTAGATGGACTCAGCTCAGTTAGGAGAACCCAGAGTTCAAACCGAACATGGTGAGGCAGCAATTAGGTGTTATGCTGTATTTAATCGGAAGACCTTAGATGTGCCCCAAGTGTAGCAGTTTTTAAATCCAGGTTTAAAACATTTCTCTTTTCATGCGCCTACGATTGAGCTCTAAAACTTGCACTCGATTCTAACTGCCATTCAATTCTGAAAGTAGACCTTTAGTCACTCTTGACAGGTTTCGAAACACTGGTGGGACCATTTTCACTATTTCCATCACTGTTTTAAATCATATTTTTATCTTGATTGTTTTTCATGACTTTGTCTTTATTTTCCATTGGATGTTCCTGCTTATATTTATGTGTAGCGCACTAAATTGCCTAAGTATATGAAATGTGCTATGTGTTTAAACTTGCCTTGCCTTGCCTTGCCTTGAGGGTCAATCTTTAAGACAAATACTTACTTACCTGGAAAAGCAGTGTGCAGCTGTTACAACCCATTGTCTATTGATGAGGGAGCCCCCACAGAAATGTTGAAGTCGCTTCTGCAGGCTAGCTTGCCAGGGCCAGTTTCCTGGAGGGCTGTCCTGTCCCCCAACTATCCTGTTCGTTAATGTAGGTCTACCACACACTGAGAGAAGGAGAGGAGATATTTAGCAACACCCAAAGCATAGACAAGGTGATAATGTGGCCTAAAAGAGAAGAAGACTAATTTTATTGAGAAATGTTATACTCACAAGAAGCAGAAGGCACTGAGTTGGTGTTGTTTGAACATGCAAATGGGGAACCAGCCGAATATTTTTTACAGAAGAATTCAGAGAAATGATTTAGGCATCACACAAGTGAGACGATACATTGCATATTTACACTTAACATTATACAGCTACATGACTGTTTCTTTGCGTATTTTTTGCATTCATTTTGATAATGTGTGTTTTAATTGTTTTAACATTCTTACGTTCAGCTTGTACGCTGTTGACATCTACATTGAATCCAGCAATGTCTGAACTGTTTGATGAAGCAGCTTCTACCAGGGTGTCTGTGATATTGCTGACAGTGATAGACTCCACAGCATCAAATATTAGGGTTGTGTCTGCAACCACTGATCCATTACTAGAATGAAACGAATACATGAAGTGAAAAATGTACATTCATGTGAAATGTATGTACCCATAAAATGTAAAACACAGAAAAAGACACATTTACTGCACTCACCTAAAACCATTCACTTCAGTGCGATTGAAACGTGAGCCAAACTGTTTGGCGTAGATGATATTCAACTAAAATTGAAAAACAAAGAACACTTCAGAGAGAATGCTCTATAACAGACCATGGTCCCCATAGGCGGTGGGCCGAAGCCTCGTATCTGTTCAACTTTGAAATTTAATTTAGGAGGACCTCATTTTTTAAAGTTTGGATGATCATATCATTTCTAAATATGCCCTCATCTGATTGGTTAATAATGTTCTTACGCCAGTTTAACGTTGTGTTATTGGTACGACTGATTTAGTAGGCAACTCTGTTTGCCAGCGAGTTTAACAAAACTTTACACTATGAGTTTGACAAAATGAAACAGACTTTTTACTGGCAACAACCGGTTTATCTTTAGAAATGATGTGATCATCCAAACTGTAAAAAAATGAGGTCCTCCAAAATTAAATTTCAAAGTTGAACAGACGAGGCTTCGGCCCACCACCTACCACAAGAAAAGATAAAACATCTCTCCACTGTCAATCCACTGTAGGCCATTAGTTTGAAACAATCCATTCCAATATGAAACAATTGAAAGGATAATTAGTTAACGCTGAGACATTACCGCTGAGGTAACTGCAGCTGAGAGATTTCTGAAGGCTGGTGAAGAGGTGTCCTCCAGATCTTTTGTAAATTCTTTTGCCATTGTGAATTTCATGCCGAATCTCGACTGTGCCTTAGGTCTGGCAGATACTGGGGTTGAGTGTTGAGTGGTAGTGGATTCTAGAGCAAATGTTGTAGGGACTGATGTAGTAGTAACTTCTGACGTTGTCGTCTGAGCTAATGTAGTGGTGGGCATGGATGATGTAGCAGATGTTGTAGAGACTGATGTAGTAGTAGGAACAGATGTTGTTGTGTCAGCTAATGTTGTAGTAGGAACAGATGTTGTAGTAGGAACAGATGTTGTTGTGTCAGCTAATGTAGAAGTAGGAACAGATGTTGTTGTGTCAGCTAATGTAGTAGTAGGAACAGATGTTGCAGTAGGAACAGATGTTGTTGTGTCAGCTAATGTAGTAGTAGGAACAGATGAAGTTGTGTCAGCTAATGTAGTAGTAGGAACAGATGTTGTTGTGTCAGCTAATGTAGTAGTAGGAACAGATGTTGTAGTAGGAACAGATGTTGTTGTGTCAGCTAATGTAGTAGTAGGAACGGATGTTGTCGTGTCAGCAAATGTAGTAGTAGGAACATATGTTGTAGTAGGAACAGATGTTGTTGTGTCAGCTAATGTAGTAGTAGGAACAGATGTTGTTGTGTCAGCTAATGTAGTAGTAAGAACAGATGTTGTAGTAGGAACAGATGTTGTTGTGTCAGCTAATGTAGTAGTAAGAACAGATGTTGTAGTAGGTACAGATGTTGTTGTGTCAGCTAATGTAGTAGTAGGAACAGATGTTGTCGTGTCAGCTAATGTAGTAGTAAGAACAGATGTTGTTGTGTCAGCTGATGTTGTGGTTGCAGCTAATGTTGTGGTCTCTGAGGGTGTAGTTGTCAGGGTGGAGGTAGGAGTTGGAGTTGGGGGGACAGGGCAGGAGAAGCTGCTGTCAGCATCTACACCAGTGGAGGAGAACTGGACAAAGCCTGGTGGGTCCCGGCTGATGTGCGAGTTGATCCAGGACTGGTAACGGGACACTCTTGCATAGACGCCAGGATAACCAGGTCGAGCACATCCAGTGCCAAAACTGACTATACCAGATTGGACCCACACTGAGTTCTGTTGGGTCACCATTGGACCACCTGAATCTCCCTGGAATAATATGGATTCATGAAAAGGTTATAGTTAGACAGATACAGTTAACATTGGCGCCTCGAGAGAATTACAGATCCAGAGAAGTAAAATTAATCTGATTTTATAAGTTACAGACTTTTATGTATTTTTATAATCATTGTGAATAATTAGTGTGGAATCTGTGGGTAAACGATGGGTTGACAGATGTAATTCTAGAATATTGATTGGTTAAGATTAGTTACCAGGCAGGAACGGAAAACCCCCATGTATTTGATTGCCTAATACCAGCTACAACGTCGTTTGCCTTTTAATGTGGTGTCACGTTTAACGGTGCTGTTCAACATTAATAGCAACTGAATTACACTTGTGATAGGTGTAATCTATAGCAGTAAATATCGTAAACGTAAATAACTGATAAAGGATGTATGTTACATTTCACAAACACAGGTAATAGCTGGGTTTTGCTCAAAATAGAGGTATTGGTATTAGCCAGTTCCTGCCTGGTAACTAATCTTAACCAATCAATATTCTAGAATTACGTGTACATCTATCAACCCATCGTTTTTGAGTCAACGCATCGTTTATATTACCTGACAGGAGTCTTTCTCGCCAAGTAGAAGACCAGCACAGATCATGTTTTCGGAGGTCGTCCCGAGTCCATAAAAGCAATCACACTGACTGTTCCCTATAACTGGTACCTCAACTTCCTGTAGAGTCCCAGGAAATGGAAGGGACACTAGGAGTGACATACAGAAAACAGATATCCTCAATGACTTTAGCAAAAGTAACACTATTTTGCTTATTGAAACATCCTTAGAAAGGTTAGATTACTCAGATTCTAAACGTGGTCCTTTAGTTCTGGTTAGTTGACTTAATTTGGAACATGCCACATTGCTTTTTGAAGGTACACTATTACAGTCACCCAGTTAGGTTCTGTGAATTTAGTGGTGGTTTCTGTCGCTACAACTTAACCTATGAGCCAATGAGTGCTTTACCTCCTTCTCCAATGTTTCCCCAGCCAGTGAGCCAGCCTTCAGTGCCATTGTGGAACACGCTGTTGCTGGCTGCCAGACAGACAGGTCTGATGTGGTCACTGAAAGTTATAGGTGTGCTCAACTTAATCAGCGCAATGTCATTGTTTTTCGTGTTAGAATCATAACCTGGATGCAAGATGATCCTTGTCACCGTCCTGGTCACATCATTGGGGCCACTTATTTCCAGATCCTGAACACCCAGGTGCACAATCAAATTTGTAGGATCAGAACTGGGGATGGGAAAACAAAAATAACGTGTGTAACAGTAATGTCAAACAGCAGAGGAACAATACACATTTTACCTATTAGTTAATTTGCTTATTCTAGCACAGTATATTGGTTATTTTATAATAAAATAGAACTGATATAATTGAAGCGATATGAAATGATCGAGAGCTCCATGTTATGTTGTGATATACTAGTTGAAGTTGTGGGATGTTAAGAGAGTAAATAAGTTACAGGTGATCTTGAAGTCATTGACAGTTGTAGTTTGTGCAAGATGGGACCCAGTATGCCTATAATGTTCTTTATAACACGGGTAGATGGAATTATAACACGGGTAGATGGAATCCACCATTCTGAGAGTGAGTTCTCTTCCTATGACTGCCCATCACTCCCCCTATTGGTCTCTCCTCCTATGACCCCCCATAACTCCCCCCTATTGGTCCCTCTCCCATTGACCGTTTCTTTTTGAGATCAGTGGGTGTGCTATATTCAACGATATAGTAACTGTACGACCTGTTTTCATCTACCTGAGCGTTCCATATCAGTGCGAACTCAAAAAAATAAATCTAACCAAGATGGCGACGATTTGTGGGGAATGTAGTGGGGAATGTTTCATGTGAATAAAGCTATCTGCACGACTTTTTATATGTCTACATTGACTCGGTTAGTTGTTTCTGTGCTACACGAATGTTGCAGAGTATTGTAAGTCTTAACTGAAAGTCTCGAATATTATTTGTAGGTGACTGCTAACGCGTAGACCAAAAACCCATTGAAACAGATGGTAGCTAGCTAGCTAGCCTTGCTAACGTAGCTCTCACACGCGAGTTAGTGGCGATATCCAAATCAATATAAACAAATATTAACAAAGTTGAAAGTGTCCCATTGTAGTTTTTGTTATTTTAATGGCAACTATATAAAATGAGCAATGTGAATTAACTAAATGGTGCGAGATCAATGTCGATCTCCTAGCTAATCATGAACAAACTTTTTGTGCTAGGCTAACAGACGTTCCCAATGCTATTTGTCTGTTGCATAGCAACAGCCACACAAAGGGGGACTATTTTCTCTTGGCTACTGAAATGTGATACACAATGTTTGGTGACGAGAACTTTTTTGTGCTGAAAGGCAGCTTACTGTTTATAATTTCATTTTACTTAATATTTATAAAGTCGCTGGCAACCGTGTTGTAAAAGCAATAAGGTACTCGAGTCAGTACGGTATCGTCAATAATGTACTTGTTCGAGGGTTTGCCGGCCCTCCGCTGCGTGTCGGGCCTAACAACACCCTCGAACAAGTACATTATTGACGATACCGTACTGCCTCTCGAACCTTATTGCTTAATTATAACTGTGGATTAGAAAAAGAAAAAATCGAGTGCATGTGTCTCATGAGGTAAACCAGTCTAATCTGGTACCTGTATCATAACAACCCCAGACTGCCCCAGGGCCTCTTAGTATTCATACAAAGCTAGCTCTACCTAATATCAGATCTCTAGCCAACAAATGTTTCTTAGTCAGTGACATTATAATATCATACAATTTAGATGTTTCTTACTGAGATCTAGGTAGAAGAAGGCAGTAGTGCTACGGTATTTAAGAGACAGCACCAGAACATTTATTTACATGACTACGTGCTGAACTGGTGAAAAAGGAGGAGGAGTAGCTGCTTCGTTTTAAGATACGTACTGGTGCAAGGAGATTTCAATTAGTAAATGAATTTCTTAAACTCTCAAAGAAACAGTTCACATCTTAAATTATCAACATATTGTGTCAACACACTGCTGCACAAACTGACTTGAAGCAAATAATTAATGGCTCACTGTTATCAGTCGTTGACTCAAACTCATTGGAAACAACAGCTATCAACTTAGCAATGTTGTTTTTATAAAAACATTCTGACAAAAAAAGAGATGAAAATTAGCATTAGCGAAAACTAAATACCACGTCCAAAATCTTTGTGTTGTAATAGACCCAGATCTCAGCTTTACCAGCCATATCAAAGCAATCACCAAAACAGCCTTCAATCATCTTAAGAATATCACCAGAGTCAGGAGTTTGGTGTTCCAATATGAATATACATCTCTTATACTGTATGTTTAAAGTTCATTCATAAACCAAAAAGGGTTCAGATGGACTCAGCACAGTTAGGAGAACCCAGAGTCCAAACCAAACATGGTGAGGTAGCATTTAACTGTTATGCTGCATTTTTTATGCAGTTTTTACCAGCTCAGAGTGATCTCCCGCCTCAAATCCTTCCTATCCCACAACGACCTCGAGATAGTTATCCATGCCTTTATTTCATCACAGCTGGATTATTGCAATTCCCTCTACCTTGGCCTCCCCCAATCCTCACTCAGACGTCTGCAGCTGGTCCAAAATGCAGCTGCGCGTCTTTTAACTGGCACCAGGAGGCACGAGCACATCACACCCATTCTGGCCTCCTTGCACTGGCTCCCAGTTATTTTTAGGATCCAATTTAAAATTGTTTTATTTGTTTATAAGGCACTCAATGGGCTGGCCCCGGCCTATATCACTGAGCTTGTTCAGCCCCATTCTGCCCAAAGGTCCCTCAGATCCTCTAACAAAGGGCTTCTGTATGTGCCACACTCACAGCTCAAGCAGAGAGGTGATAGAGCCTTTGCCATTGCTGTTCCACGTCTGTGGAACCAGCTCCCCCTGGACATTAGATCCGTCCCCTCCATTTCTGCCTTCAAATCTAGGCTAAAAACCCACCTCTACTCCCTGGCCTTCCTTGCCCCTTGACCTTTTAGCCTACCTCCTGTTCATGTCTGTGTGGTATGCCCTGGAAATGAATGTTCCCCCTGTTGTATTATTATGACCTCTATGTATTGTTGTGTTGTTGTATTTTATTCACTTTTTATCTTTATTTATTATTATTATTATTATTGTTATTTTTAATTATCATTATTATTTTTATTATTTTTATCTTATTGTACAGCACTTTGGTCAGTGTATGCTGTGTGTAAATGTGCTCTATAAATAAAACTTACTTACTTACGTACTTACTTACTATTTAACCAGAAGATTTTAAATGTGGCTCAAATTACTTTGTTCTTTATTTTCCATTGGATATTCCTGCTATTATTTATGTACAAATACACTAAAATGTTATGTTAAAGGCACCCAGTGCAACTTAACTTGGTATGTTTCAATAACTCCATACCATGACATATCGACATTCAAGGAGCAAAGATGAGACGTCGTTGTGTGGTGAGAACTGATTACTGGTGCCACCAATAAATAAAGCAGGATTCTAGTCAATGGAAAAATGGCCTCTCCCCACCGGCAATTGTTGTTGTGTACGATTTTCTATCAGTTCTCACCACACAACGACGTCTCATCTTTGCTCCTTGAATGTCGATATGTAATGGTATGGTTATTGAAACTTACTACGTGTAAAAAAGACTAGAAATTGAATTTTTATTTTTCAAGTCTCCAGCCTATAAAGTTGCAATGGGTGCCTTTAAGTTTATGAAATGTGCTATATAAATAAACTTGCCTTGCCTTGCCTTGCCTTGAGGGTCAGTCTTGAAGACAAATACCAACTAACCTGTTAAAGCAGTGTGCAGCTGTTACAACCCATTGTCTATTGACGAGGGAGCCCCCACAGAAATGTTCAAGTCGACTCTGCAGGCTTGCTTGCCAGGGCCATTTTCCTGGAGGGCTGTCCTGTCCTCCAACTATCCTGTTCGTTAATGTAGGTCTACCACACACTGAGAGAAGGAGATTGGAGATATTAAGTAACACCCACAGCATAAACAAGGTGATGATGTGGCCTAAAATACTAATTTTATACTCACAAGCAGCAGAAGGCCCTGAGTTGGTGTTGTTGGAACCTGTAAATGGAGAACAAGCAGAATATTTTTTACCTTTGTTAACTATCAGAAAAATGATTTTAGTATCACACTAAGACATACAATACATGTAAGACATACAATACATATTGTCTCATATACTCTGAACGTTATACAGCTACATGACAGCTACATTTCTTTCTGTAATTTTTACATTCATTTCCAGAATATTTTACTATCTTTGAGCAGTAATTATTAGCTGGGCTTCTTCTCAATCATCTATAAAAAACAATTCAACAACTTTTGGCACATACCAGAAAATGTAAAGGACATAATGTCTATTGTTAAATTGCCACTATCTATTGCAGACTGAATAATGTTGCCAAGGTCATCAACAGCGGGTGGTGAGGTAGAATTAAAGAGAATGCTGAGATCTGTGATGACTGATCCAGAGCTGTCCCCAAAGAAATGGGAAGAAAACAAACAAAAGTCAGAATTTGATTTTCAAACCCATCAGTGAAAGTTACTCATACATAGAGAACGTTTCTAAGTAAGTATATAAGGATAATATTTACCTGAATCGCTGCACCACCAATGCAAACAAATTTATAAAAGCTTGTGCAAAAAAAGGAGTGAGCTAGGAAAAATAGAATAAACAAATAAGTCAACCTGCTGTGGTAAAATAAAATAGCATCAAGCTTATGTTTGAGACTTTTTTGTTAAGAACTCACTAAAGTCAATGCTTCAGAAAGTAATAAAAGTACAGCTGCATTTTTTCTGTATTTACTTTCTCACTTTCATCAGTTAATAGTGATCAAAAAACTAAAAAAATCTGAGTAAACCGAAGTCTTACCTCCGTCTCAATAAGTTGAGCCAACTGTCTGTACTCAGGAGATGACGTGTTGGAAAGGCTGTCATTGAAAATGGCATTCAGAAACAGCTGAAGTGAAGCCGAGGAGGTACCACCTGCAGTTACAAAAAGTGTTAAAGAAGTGAGGGCTTTCTAGCATTCAAGCACAACATGAACTGTGAAAAACATTCATTGTTGACTCAAAACTAGTGAAATAAGGTAGTGAAGAAAAGTTAGCATTCTGCCAGAGATAGAAGCAAAGTCGTGCATGTTTGACCAAGACTATTTTAGGTCTTCATGTTTTGGAATAAAATTGGATTTACTTTGTTAGCTGCATTATACCTGTCGTAGTTGTAGCAGCTGTAGTAGGGTCTGATGTTGTGATGGATGTTGTAGGGATGTTTGTAGTTGAAGCAGCTAATGTTGTAGTATCAGCTAATGTAGTAGTAGGAACAGATGTTGTTGTGTCAGCTAATGTTGTAGTAGGAATAGATGTTGTTGTGTCAGCTAATGTAGTAGTAGGAACAGATGTTGTTGTGTCAGCTAATGTTGTAGTAGTAGGAATAGATGTTGTTGTGTCAGCTAATGTAGTAGTTGGAACAGATGTAGTAGTAGGAACAGATGTTGTAGTAGGAACAGATGTTGTAGTTGGAACAGATGTTGTTGTGTCAGCTAATGTTGTAGTAGGAACAGATGATGTTGTTGTGTCAGCTAATGTAGTAGTTGGAACCGATGTAGTAGTCGGAACAGATGTAGTAGTAGGAACAGATGTTGTAGTACGAATAGATGTTGTTGTGTCAGCTAATGTAGTAGTTAAAACAGATGTAGTAGTTGGAACAAATGTAGTAGTAGGAAGAGATGTTGTAGTTGGAACAGATGTTGTTGTGTCAGCTGATGTTGTAGTTGGAACAGATGTTGTTGTGTCAGCTGATGTTGTCGTAGGAACAGATGTTGTTGTGTCAGCTATTGTTGTAGTATCAGCTAATGTAGTTGTAGCAGCTAATGTTGTTGTAGGCATATCTGTTGTCGTAGCAGCTACTGTAGTGGTTGGGCTTGATGTTGTAGCGGATGTTGTAAGTATAGGTGTGGTAGTCACTTCTGATGTAGTAACAGCTAATGTGGTTGTGGCAGGGGGAGATTTAATAGTTGTAGCAACTGGTGTTCTGGTAGTAGTGGTAGCTTTTGTTGATTCTGTAGTTGTTTCAGTCACTCCAGGTGGTCTGTATGGCCCTGATGGTATGTCTGGGAAACCCCAGTATTCCCAAAAGCGCCCAAACTCAGTTTCAGAGTCAGTTGTGTCTGTATTGGAGGAGGAGTCAGTTGTGTCTGTGTCTGTGTCTGAATCTGATGTGTCTGTATTGGAGGAGGAGTCAGATGTGTCTGTGTCTGTGGATGAATCTGTTGGTATGTATGGTTCATATGGAAGGTCGGGAAAACCCTTGATGGATCTGGGTGAACGAGCTCGATGTTTCTGGGTACAAGAGACTTTGACTTTTTGAAGTTTTCCGATTAGGTCCAAATAAATCAGTGTTAAAGTTTGTTCTGTCTGTGGATAGAAATAAAGAGATACATTAAAAAAAAAAACATGTAAGAAAAAATGGTACGTAGTCAGTGTCACACTTTTACACTGCACTACATCTATATCAAAGTTTCCCTTCCCCTTTTAATAAATATGTATTGATTAAAGGGGATCTTACCTCAATATATATTTTGACATAAAGAAACGTATTGTTTCTCCATTGTTTGACATCCTTGTTTTGATCCACATGGAGACCTTGAATAGCAAAAGTTATTATTTATTTTAGAGTGACATTGTGATGCTTAATATTCCTTCCATCGGATTTTCAGATAAACCTTTGATAAAATTTGCTGGACTACCTAGCAGAGTCTGTGTTAAGTGAAAATTCACCCTAGTTAACTCAGGACTCGAGCTGCATTAAGTATATTTATTAGACAAACAACAAATGCTCCCTGTCTTGCAAGGATGGCAGTTTACCACAAGGTCAGAAGAAGCACAGTTCGACCCTTCTTATCACCTCTGGTCTAAACATTCTCTTGTACATATGCAGACTAAGTGGCACCTAATATTCTAGGTCAGGGGTTTTCAACTGGTTTTGTCCCAGGGACCACCATTCTGACTAGAAAGTAATTTGTGGCCCACTGATGTGCCAGCATCAGTGGGTATCGCGTAATTTAGCTGTTTCTGATTGGACGACACGTTCCATGAGTTGGATTATCCGTCAAAATACCAACAGTTTGGGACTTTTCACAGCTAATAATACAGCCTGCGGCCTCGGTGGCTACGGCCGAACACCACCCGTTGGATTATCCCTTACCTACCCCACTCCCACTCGTGCTATATTGCTTAAATAAAATACAAAACACACACAACACCAAAGTACCAAATCACCCACCATTAGGCCAAGCGTACTCACCAGGCACTAAAACATTCTTCAGAGTGCGTCCAGACAGTTTCACAGTCATTTCACTGTTCTCACACTTAATTTGAGGAGGCACAGCTTTTGAAGCAGCACGTGATGGTGTGACAGTAAGGCACAAGGCAGTCCCTGTTATGTTTTGCTTCAGCCCACGGTCAAAGTACTGCACCATCAGAGCATGGAGCTGCATCCACTCCATCACCTAGGGATTACATGTTTATCTGTATAAGTTATCTACATATAGAATACATATTATTAAATATACAACATAAAAAGGACACAGAGGTGTGGTGCTACTTGGAGATGCGGGATTAACAGTGTATATCAACACTACGAGTTCCTTGCCTTGTGATGAAGGTAGCAACCATTAAAGTAGACCTTAAGGAGCATCCAAGGTCCATGTTTCACTGCTGTGTGCTTGCAGTGGGCAGGGAGATGCTGGATGCTGATGGGAGAGAGGTTGTCTGTGGAAAGGAACTACATTAAAGTGGGGTTCTATCCAGATACTGTGCTGTGTACTAACATTATCTATACTGACCGGTAAGCAGGAATAGATGGGTTTGTCTGGCCTCAGCAATCCTCAGAATGAGAGACTCGCTCTTACAGTGAAACTGTGGCAGATAATCTTCTGTTATATTCATTCCATCCAAACTCTTGGAAGATACTGAAAAGAGAACAGAGCCCAGACCGAAAATGCAAAAGGTTACATAATATAACAGACACCAAAGTAAAGGTTTCCATAGTGCCTTTGAGTAAGTCACCAGTAATGCTTAGAGGATAAAAGAAAAAAATTTTTTATGCCATTCATGCATGTCAGGCTATTCTGTGGTGACAAGTGAAAAGGGGAAACATGCACACTAATGCAGACTTCAGCCTAATGTGACGGTGTAGCACAAGTGATCTCTCCACTAGAGACATGGCATAGCACAGGCCTGTAATTGTGTTGGGTTATCTGGAGGCACCCCCTCAGTGGGTGCTCTGAACCAAAAGCACCCCAGTATTTCAAACCCCCTCTGTATGGACTATCCTTAGAGACCTTATCAATAAGGCAATACACTTTGCTTTTTATAGCATTGCATGTTGTCTCAAACTATACCTGGGTTAGGTTTTGGTTGAAGGATGGTGTTTAAAGTTGGATTTGGTAAAAATGTAATAATATATAAACACATTGTACTATAGTACACAGTTTAATAGTCCATCATTGATGAATGAATTGTAAACCAAAATCATCCTTTTCTCCGGAATTCTAAATCTGAATGGCTGAGTTAACAGTAGTTACCATACAAGTCTGGTGATTTTAAGGAAACATTTTAGTTTCATCCTCAAACTCATACAGCAGCCAGGCAGTATAGTTGTAATCTAAAATAGCACTGCAACTAAATTAACATCTGAAGTATTAGATAAGAGATGTTTGTCACATCAATTGTGCCTTTATGTGAAACACAGGTATCATACTGATGTAGAGAATTGGTAATACTTTGTACTCGATCTGAGTTCGATAATCAAAAGAGCCAAGAGCCATCAAGATTGAGGAGAACTGGAGCTGGTTTAATAACATACACACGCCGACAGACGAACAGGAGTTTGGACTCCGGAATCCAAGATCTAACTAGCCACAGAATACAAACTGTTCTTATACCCATCAGAAATCCTCAGAATAGTATGTAATTTTACCTCCACATATGACTTGTCTCTAACACTACCCAAATAGGGAAACAACCCCTTTTAGCCAGAGTCTGAATGTCTGCTTAGGTCCAGCTGCCATTCTGCTGGGCCTAACTAGTTTTTGGTACTGTAAGCAAAACCCCACCTGTCTAAAGACAGTATACCCTGAAATAGGGAAGCCCTGCCTTCCAGTTAAGGTAAACTGAAAGCGCACATGAGTGTTATACTATTCATAAGTGACTAGGCTATTTCAGTTTAACACAAAACGCTAATTCAGGACTACAATACTCACACTGTAGGTGCCTCCAGGTCTGCTGTTTCTTCAAAATGGCTCTAATCATACTATTGCGCTTCACGCTAGCTTCAGGAACTACAGTTTTGCTTGACATGTTGAAGTGATGGGATGAATTCGATGAGGCTGAGTGGTAGTCCATTTTACCTGATGTCTCATTCGTTTGAGGTGCTCTAAGCTGTCTCACTGCAGAGACACCACACACTTGCAGAAGTACTCCACCAAAAACCCACACTAGTGTTGGTAGGATCAACAAAACACGTCCTGCCATTTTCATGTAAAGAATACAAAATGTTCTCTCTTCAAAAGAAAAGTCTTCTGGAAGGTCAGTGTTTACACTACACTTATATTACACTTGTATTAATCCAACAATAAAAGGCCGGTCCCTGGCACTCTGAAATGACAGCAGGAGCAGTGGTGAAGTGTGAATGATTCTGTCATAGACAGGAGACACACTCAGTGTGCTATATATCTAATCTGGAACGTCAAGCTTGATTAACTCACAGCCAATAAGCTATTGGGGCTAGGTTGCTATCAGAGCATAAGGTATGAACATTTGCCTGGTTAGAAACAGAACTATAAGCATTTAAATATCTTGTTTACTGAACAGGGACAGAATGGTCATGAATCAGTTTGTGTATTATTGTGTATTGCACATGTATCTCATTTTTCTTTTTATATTGGGAATTGCAGTAATTGGATACGGTTGAAGTTGAATTCAGTTTGGACATCAAGTCTGATGTGTCCCTCCATAGAACTATATAAAATCATATAAGTTGGTTTTCAAATTTGTTTTTGTGGCCCCAGTCTTACACAGATTGAGCTTTAATGTTCATATTGGATTATATTTCATAGCTTTAAGAGCCTGAAAATCTCAAACAAGTCTTATGCTCTAGAACGGCTGAAACATAGAGCATGGAAATCAGCAGGTGGTGGGTTTTAAGCAGTTCTGATGTTTTCCCCATCAGCTTCCTATCATAGGTTAGACTTTGTTCATAATGCTGTTGGGAGGAACAAGATCTGACAGAGGACAAGTGAGACGCTCTTCAGATATGCATGGCATCTTCCCTCAAACAGTGTGTGTCATCTAGTAAATCGTACACCTTGTTCTCTGTGTGTCTTTTCTATCAGCTTTTGACACTTGCAGCGGCATAATCTCATTCGGCCAAATGAAATCAAAACATTCCCAGTAAAACACAGCATGCATTATGATTGTCACTGGTATCATATTGTTTCTGCTGACATACTATCAGCTGTTTTTGTAGTAGGAGGCGTCAAACAGCCAGCTGTTGTCGTTTCTGTACATGCAAGTAAAGGGAAGTTCGTCATTGCTTGACGCATAGTAAAGGCTTTTGCATCAGTTGGCTAACCGATAAAGGAAGTCCTGTGAATAAAACAAAACATTCCTTATACGAAAAATATTCTGACAGAGGAGATTAGCTCGCTTGAAATCTACCCATAGTCAAATCTGTATCCTTTTAGAAACACTTGCTGAAATTAATTTGCTCATTTCAAAACAATTAACTTTAAGTTCATAACCAGAGCATTGAGATGACTGCAGATGGAGATGTGCTGCATTTTGCAAGAGCGTTACCATGTTTTAGACTTTGGGGGTGTCCAAATAAATTCCCTTCCCCATAATTTTTTTTTAAGTGCATTGCCTACAATTCTATATTTATATACGAAAATTTGCACATTTAGAGCATGGTTTTGAAGACTACATTGACCATTTGAATTCACAGTGACTGCCCCTCCACTTGGTTTTGTTGAGTTGTTTACTGTTTACTGACCTTAAACAAACCTACCAATTACTATGATCAATTGAATTTATATATTCTGCTTTAATTAGTAGTACTTTTATATATCTATGGGCTTCTGGTCCAGTTTTCTCTGCTTTTTAAGTAACCTTAATCCCCCCTCCATTTCATTTTGACAGTCTCATGATGAAACGTTTCTGATTTTAACAGGTCAGTTTTAAGTAAGAAAAAGTAAAGATGTGAAAAAAATCTTGGTTCTTCGCGTTGATCCGGATCCGCTCCAAAATGTAATGTTCATCATTGGTCATTCTCCACTCCTTGCCACCTGTTTTTAGCATGTTTAAGCAGCTTTGTTTTAACGCTCTACACAATCCCAGTCGGCTAACCAACGAAATTAGGTGCATTTGTACGTTTTAGGGAAAGGTATGCTCATGTAAAATCCCATCTTTGTTCCCAGCACTTTTCAAACCAAAATCGATTGTAGGCTGTTAGGCTGGTTCTCAAACTTTTTTTTGTCATTCCCCACTTTGAAAAAGGGGGCCTTTTCAAGCCACACCTGTCCCATGTCGCTCAAATAAAAGGGTTGGCCAAGATTACAAATGTAATGTCAAATGTAATGAAAATAATAAGTTCTAAATCTTAATCAATAATAAATAACATCAGTTCAAAGATGGAGAGATGCAATAAAAAATAACATAAGTTCAGAAATAGAGAACATAAAAGTGCAATGATGTCAGCCTCAAATGGGCTGAGTTCCAAAGATTTAAAAAAAGGGCCTACTATGCAACTGTGTTATTGATGGTAGGCCAAGCTTAAAATCTCCCTTGTAGTGCTTTGGATAAAAGCGTCTGCTAAATGACTAAATGTAATGTAATGTATAATTGTTAAATGTATGGAAATTTTCTATTTTCTTTTAGGTTGATTTTTTGGTGGATCAGCTTTGTTTTTCGCCACTGGTACTGAATCGCCAACCTTCGTATTTCGTGTCACAAATATATCCATATCGTCAATATTAGCCATTGTCCACTACACTTTAATGCTCCAGGAAATAGTTTTTTCATTGTCCCACTAAAATCAATACGCTGACGTCAACCAAAATGTTTGCACTATGGTTCCAGGTCACATTTTCATCCAGTTCCCCCATATAATAGTAATAAAGTGTTGTATAATGGTGCGCGCGAAAGAGAGAACAGTTAGGCACGCGTTTCATGAGTCTGTCAAAATGCAATTGGGGTAGATGAGTGTGATAGATGAGATGTAGCGACTGGAGCAAAGTTATGTTGCTGTACATTGAACTCTGTGCAACTGTTGTAGTTCAAACAACCTCTTCAAATCTTAGAGTTGATGTTTCAATGAGAGTGAGAAGACAGAATGCAATGAACTGAAGTTTATTCAATCTTGCAGACTTTCAAATTGAGAGTGGTGGTCCACGGAGCAGCTCAGCCAAATAACCAGTGCACTAACTTTTTAAATGGCCTATTTCGTCACTATGATTTACCAATCAAGAGCCTTAAACTAATCCAAATTGAACCAATCGAAAAACCCAAAACGTATCCAAGTTGATCCAATAAGAATATTATCTCAACCCATGCATTTGATCTAAGCTTAACCAATCAGAATATCCTCACTTGTTGCAGAGAAACATTTTAGGACAATGGTGACTTGTGAGAGCAGGTTGGTGTCCTTGCCAATGTTTTAAAGAGCCTGTTTCCAACTATCTGGGAGGCTTCGCCTGTCCCTGACTTGTCTGCATCTCTTATCCCGAGACCACTCTATGAATGCTTGGCTGTCTCCACCAGCCTGCACCTGTAGGCCTGTTTTCGAAAACTAGTCTCATCCCTGGTAACAGGCCTTCCTGCTTGACCTTAAAAAGACACCCAAATCTTCACGCGGGCCATTCTGCCTGACCTAACAAGAGACTTGTCTCTTCGCACAGGCCTAATGACACTTGTTGTTGCAAAATTGCTTCATGTTCACCACACCACTGTATTATAACCATTATCCTTAATAATAAATCCCTAACTCAAGTTGCCATTCATTTGTTCATCAACCGCAGACCGAAGGGTAAGGGAGATAACCCCAGAGTTTAGCTTATAGAACACTTCAGCCCTGGAGCAGTAAACAAAAGTCTCCCTTGTAATCTCTGACTGCAACTACGTAGTAGGAAAGGTTAACATCAGGATAATTAATACGATACTTAATGGGCAAATTCATAATATATTTTTTTTGGTTGAGTGTGGTTGTTTAGTGCGATGGGGGTGTGTGATTGTTATTGTCTATAAAGGAAGGCATTGCAACAGGAAAATCTCTCGTTGATCGTGTCCATTTGTGCCCCACCTGTGTCACGCCCCATACTTTGAGAAACGCTGGCCTAGGCTTACTTACTTGAGTATTGGCTATGCGAAAAATATGACTTCAATGCGACATGGTAGAACACAATGCATTTCTGTAGTCCTTGTATTCCCAAATTGCTTGAAAAGGGCAAGTTTAAATTTAGTGATCGTTAAATGGTCAACCAGTTAGAGGCCCCTTTCTCAATAGAAACTGACTTTCTTGCATAATGTTTATTTCAGTAAGGCAAAGGCAGACAACAGCGATGAATAGACAAGGTTGGGGCAAGACAAGGTCAAAGACTTACTTTAAGTTTTAGTCAAGATAATCTCCATCTCTTGCAGTCCTAGTAGGGGTTGAGGATCTGTATTGTATTAACTTGGTTAAAATAGAGAGCCTGTAATCTCTTCAACTCTTTCAGTTTTCTTAAAATGCAAGAGAAAAAGGGTATTTTGTAAACAAACTGTTGCCATATTAAGTTGAATTATTTTTATGAATTGAAAGTGCGCCTGACCATTTTGAGGAATGAGGAAGAAAGAAAGAGAATGTGAGAGAGAGAGAAAAAAAAGAGGGATGAATTTGAAATACACTGGAAATGTCATATGTCGCTTTTTGTTGCAGATTCCCTCACAACTCTCTCAATCAGAAATCAGAAGTTCAGATGCGTTGATCTCACTGTTTTTTATTATATTAAGCCACAATAACAAGATGGTCCAAAGGTAAATCTTACTGTATGAATAGCGCGCCTGACCCCTACGGCCAATTAGATCTACCCCCGCTATCTGACCTTTACTCAATCAGAACGTGTTACCTGTCTGGCACCACGCCCATTACACCATTACACTTATAATATACCACAATATACCTCCCCAGACTGTCATGTAGCTCAACTGAAGACCCACCTTTCATTTCAATAATTACAAACAAAACTAGTGACTTGTTAAATTTGTAGAACAGTAAAATTGCCTTGTAATTCCCTGCCTGCCGGCCTCTCCCTCTCTCTCTTCATTAAACATGACAAACGTCAGTAAACAGCTGGATAAGGCTTTGAAATCACGGATTTAGTGAGTTTACTTTTTAGGAGACGTCGGACCAGTTGCAATGTAATGTTTTCCAGCGGCGCTAATGTTGTGGTTAAATTATCACCAAACAATGTCGGGGATTGCACAAACAGCGTCGTAACCTGTTTGTCTGATGCTGCGGGTCAAAGAAGGACAAGGCTGCAGCCATTTGGCCTGCCACTCAGGCCTGCATGAGCACTAGTGGAGGAGTAGTAGGGAGGGGCGCTGCGGGGGCTTGTGAGCGCCGCAGAGCATGTCGGGGCGAAATTCTCACAAGAACTAAAATAAATGCTCCGTCAGATATCAAAACACATTTTGGGGGAATTGATGACAGAGAGAGTAATTTGTATTCTTAAATGATGAATCAAGAAAAAATTGGGTTCCAGCAGAAGGGGCACTTTTCTAATCCAGGGCAAAAGGGCAGGTGCTTGAGCACCACTATAGTCCAGGCAAAATAGCCCATTTTGGAGCAAAAAATTAGAATAAATTGTAAAAGATTTTTTTTTTAGCAAAGATCATTTCTATGCAAAGTCCAGAACAATATACTAAAAGTCCGACTATATATATATACACTATATATAGTATATGCCCAAAATAAACCCAAATAGGCTTCATTTTTACCACAATAAAACTTAACATTTGCAAGAAAATTTTGTATTACACGTTTCTTTTGAAACAAATTGAATATCAGAATCAGAATATTTCTGAATCAGCACTTTGGTCAGTGTATGCTGTGTGTAAATGTGCTCTATAAATAAAACTTACTTACTTACTAGAATCATGTTTATTGGCCAAGTACATTTTCATATACAAGGAGTTTGTTCTGATTTTTAGTTGCTCTTATTGTACTTAAACTGAAAATATGCAGTATATCACAACAGTTAAGGATCAAATAAATATAATATACGTCCCTGGGGAGATAATATAACAATAAATATAATACATTGTCAACTGTTCATTAGAGTGACAGCAAGGGGGGGAAAACAAGGCAAGACAGGTTTATTTATATAGCATACTTCAGACATTTACTGTGCCTTTCAAATGCAAAAGGCTCATCCAAAGGGAAACCTAAAATGAAAATGCTTCAATATAAAAGAAAGAACAAAGTACAAAAAGTAATAATGGAAAGAACAAAGATGCAAATAATTAAAAGAAAGAACAGAGTATATAGTTAAAAATGAGGTAAAGTAATTATGTTAAAAGTAAAGCGCGGTAAGAAGAGAGCCGATATTTAGAGTTTAGTCATAGGCACATGAAAAGGGAAATGTTTTTACCTAGATTAAAAAAATTGCTACATTTGGAGCACATATAAGATCTTTTGGCACTTTATTCTGGTTGCATGCAGCTAACAACTAAATGCTGCATTACCATGTTTGGTTTGAACTCTGGTCCATGGATCTAAGAGCCCGGTTTATATTCTTTAAATATATCAGAGATTATTCAGGGCCTAAACCATTCAGTGATTTACAGTCAGTAGTGACACTTTGAAATCCATTCTGTAGCTAACTGGAAGCCAGTTTGGAGATTCTAAAACTAAAATAATGTGCTCTGTTCTCTTGGTCTTGGTTAAAACTCTAGCAGCAGCATTTTTGAATGAGCTACAGCTGTTAAATGGTCTTCTTGGGAAGAGACCAATACAGTAGTCCACCCCACTGGAAATAAATGATGGCATAGATGAGCTTCTCATGGTCTTCCCCTATAGTTTTACTTTGGTATGGCAGCAGAGTCAAATATTGTAGTTCAACTATTAGCTGCTGATAAGTCATTTAAAAATGTCATGGTTGTCATGGTCTACAAAAGGTCAGATGTCGTAGTTGTAAATACTGATATTGTGGTAGGGTCAGATCATGTAGCAACACTTTATGTACGGTAGTTGTATCATCTTCTATCATAGTGTTCAGTCAGATGTTTTACTAGGACTGAACGGTTTATTGCATTAAAAAAATGTAAAAGATTTTCTAGCCGTAATTTGCACGATTACAACGTGGTCTAAAAAAAAAAAAAAGAAGGTTAAGATGGTACATTTTGCACACAGTGTTAAAAAAAAGTGCATGACTTGTGTTTATAATTACAATTACTTTTTTTTTAATTACTTAAATGCACAGTGGCAAAGCCACCGATTTGTTGTTCTTGTTTCTGTAATGAGCAGTTAAATAAAAGTGTAAAATGTGGGAAAGAATATTTTACAGTAAATATACCTAATATTGTGTTGGTCATTTTAAAATCATTCATAACGTTTTGTTGGGAAAAAAAATTAAATCATTAAAAAATGGTATATTAAATCACCAACACAATATTGGTGAAAAATGTTCAGCCCTATGTTGTACTTGTACCAGATGCTGATGTGGTGACAGGGTCAGATGTAGTAGTATCCTCTGATGTTGTGGCAGCAGTACTCGTGGATGCTGAGGTAGTGGCATCTGCTGGTGTAGTAGTAGGAACAGATGTAGTTGTGTCAGCTGGTGTAGTAGTAGGAACAAATGTAGTAGTAGGAACAGATGTTGTAGTAGGATCAGATGTTGTTGTTTCAGCTAATGTAGAAGTAGGAACAGATGTTGTAGTAGGAACAGATGTTGTTGTTTCAGCTAATGTAGAAGTAGGAACAGATGTTGTAGTAGGATCGGATGTTGTTGTTTCAGCTAATGAAGTAGTAGGAACAGATGTTGTTGTGTCAACTAATGTAGTAGTAGGAACAGATGTTGTTGTGTCAGCTAATGTAGTAGTAGGAACAGATGTAGTGGCATCTGCTGGTGTAGTAGTAGGATCAGATGTTGTTGTTTCAGCTAATGTAGTAGTAGGAACAGATGTTGTTGTGTCAGCTAATGTAGTAGTAGGAACAGATGTTGTTGTGTCAGCCAATGTAGTAGTAGGAACAGATGTTGTAGTAGGAACAGATGTTGTTGTTTCAGCTAATGTAGAAGTAGGAACAGATGTTGTAGTAGGATCAGATGTTGTTGTTTCAGCTAATGTAGAAGTAGGAACAGATGTTGTAGTAGGATCGGATGTTGTTGTTTCAGCTAATGAAGTAGTAGGAACAGATGTTGTTGTGTCAACTAATGTAGTAGTAGGAACAGATGTTGTTGTGTCAGCTAATGTAGTAGTAGGAACAGATGTAGTGGCATCTGCTGGTGTAGTAGTAGGATCAGATGTTGTTGTTTCAGCTAATGTAGTAGTAGGAACAGATGTTGTTGTGTCAGCTAATGTAGTAGTAGGAACAGATGTTGTTGTGTCAGCCAATGTAGTAGTAGGAACAGATGTAGTGGCATCTGCTGGTGTAGTAGTAGGAACAGATGTAGTTGTGTCAGCTGATGTAGTCGTAGGAACAGATGTTGATGTGTCAGCTAATGTAGGAGTAGGAACATATGTTGTAGTAGGAACAGATGTTGTTGTGTCAGTTAATGTAGTAGTAGGAACAGATGTAGTAGTAGGAACAGATGTTGTTGTGTCAACTAATGTAGTAGTAGGAACAGATGTTGTTGTGTCAGCTAATGAAGTAGTAGGAACAGATGTAGTTGTGTCAGCTAATGTAGTAGTAGGAACAAATGTTGATGTGTCAGCTAATGTAGTAGTATGAACAGATGTTGTTGTGTAAACTAATGTAGTAGTAGGAACAGATGTTGTTGTGTCAGCTAATGAAGTAGTAGGAACAAATGTTGATGTGTCAGCTAATGTAGTAGTAGGAACAAATGTTGATGTGTCAGCTAATGTAGTAGTAGGAACATATGTTGTAGTAGGAACAGATGTTGTTGTGTCAGTTAATGTAGTAGTAGGAACAGATGTTGTTGTGTCAGCTAATGTAGTAGTAGGATCAGATGTTGTAGTAGGAACAGATGTAGTTGTGGCAGCTAATGTAGTAGTAGGAACAGATGTTGTTGTGTCAGCTAATGTAGTAGTAGGAACAGATGTTGTTGTGTCAGCTAATGAAGTAGTAGGAACAGATGTTGTTGTGTCAACTATTGTAGTAGTAGGAACAAATGTTGATGTGTCAGCTAATGTAGTAGTAGGAACATATGTTGTAGTAGGAACAGATGTTGTTGTGTCAGTTAATGTAGTAGTAGGAACAGATGTTGTTTTGTCAGCTAATGTAGTAGTAGGAACATATGTTGTAGTAGGAACAGATGTTGTTGTGTCAGTTAATGTAGTAGTAGGAACAGATGTTGTTGTGTCAGCTAATGTAGTAGTAGGAACATATGTTGTAGTAGGAACAGATGTTGTTGTGTCAACTAATGTAGTAGTAGGAACAGATGTTGTTGTGTCAGCTAATGTAGTAGTAGGAACAGATGTTGTAGTAGGAACAGATGTAGTTGTGTCAGCTAATGTAGTAGTAGGAACAGATGTAGTAGTGCCAGCTAATGTAGTAGTAGGAACAGATATTGTTGTGTCAGCTAATGTAGTAGTAGGAACAGATGTTGTTGTGTCAGCTAATGAAGTAGTAGGAACAGATGTTGTTGTGTCAACTAATGTAGTAGTAGGAACAAATGTTGATGTGTCAGCTAATGTAGTAGTAGGAACATATGTTGTAGTAGGAACAGATGTTGTTGTGTCAGTTAATGTAGTAGTAGGAACAGATGTTGTTGTGTCAGCTGATGTAGTAGTAGGAACAGATGTTGTTGTGTCAGCTAATGTAGTAGTAGGAACAGATGTAGTAGTAGGAACAGATGTTGTTGTGTCAGCTGATATAGTAGTAGGAACAGATGTTGTTGTGTCAGCTAATGTAGTAGTAGGAACAGATGTTATTGTGTCAGCTGATGTTGTGGTTGCAGCTAATGTTGTGGTCTCTGAGGCTGTAGTTGTCAGGGTTGAGGTAGGAGTTGGAGTTGGAGTTGGGGGGACAGGGCAGAAGAAGCTGCTGTCAGCATCTACACCAGTGGAGGAGAACTGGACAAAGCCTGGTGGGTCCCTGCTGATGTGCGAGTTGATCCAGGTCTGGTAACTGGACACCCTTGCATAGACTCCAGGATAACCAGGTCGAGCACATCCAGTGCCAAAACTGACTATACCGGATTGGACCCACACTGAGTTCTGTTGGGTCACCATTGGACCACCTGAGTCTCCCTGGAATATCATGGATTCATGAAAAGGTTATAGTTAGACAGTTACAGTAAACATTTGGGCCCATAAGCAAATTACAGATCCAGATAACAAAAATTTGTTTGATTTTATAAACAGATTTTTATGTTTCTCTATAATCATTGTGAATAATTAGTGTGGAATCCAGTAATAAGTGTGGAATCCAGTTTTCCAATGTGATTGGTTGTAGTCTTTACATTACCTGACAAGAGTCTTTCCCGCCAAGTAGAAGTCCAGCACAGATCATGTTTTCGGAGGTTGTCCCGAGTCCATAAAAGCAATCACACTGACGGTTCCCTATTACTGGTACCTCAACTTCCTGTAGAGTCCCAGGAAATGGAAGGAACACTAGGAGTGACATACAGAAAACAGATATCCTCAATGACTTTAGCAAAAGAAACATTATCTTGCTTATTGAAACATCCTTAGAAAGGTAAGATTACTCAGCTTCTAAACTTAGTCCTTTAGTTTAGATTTGTTGACATAATTTGGAACATGCCACATTACCTTTTGAAGGTACGTCATTACAGTCACCTAGTAAGGTTCTGTGAATTTAGTGATGGTTTCTGTCGCTACGAGTGCTTTACCTCCTTCTTCAACGTTTCCCCAGCCAGTGACCCAGCCTTCAGTGCCATTGTGGAACACGCTGTTGCTGGCTGCCAGACAGACAGGTCTGATGTGGTCACTGAAGGTTATAGGTGTGCTCAACCTAATCAGTGCAATGTCATTGTTGAATGTGTTCGAATCATAATCTGGATGCAAGATGATCCTGGTCACCGTCCTGGTCACATCATTGGGGCCACTTATTTCCAGATCCTGAACACCCAGGTGCACAGTCAAATTTGTAGGATCAGATCTGGGGATGGACAAAAAATAATGTTTGTAACAGTAATGTCAAACAGCAGAGGAACAATACATATTTTACTCATTAGTTAATTTACTTATTCTGTCACAGTATACTGGTTATTTTATAAGGAAATTTTAAACTGATATCATAGAATCATTGTGGTATGTTAAGAGAGTAAATAAGTAACAGGTGATCTTGTAGTCATTGACAGTTGTGGTTTGTGCAAGATGGGACCCAGTATGCCTATAAAGTTCTTTATAACTGTGGATCAGAAAAAGAAGAAATGGAGTGCATGCCTCTCATGATGTAAACCAGTCTAATCTGGTACCTGTATCATAACAACCCCAGACTGCCCCAGGGCCTCTTAGTATTCATACAAAACTAGCTTTACCTAATATCAGATCTCTAGCCAACAAATGTTTCTTAGTCAGTGACATTATAATATCATACAATTTAGATGTTTCTTACTGGGATCTGGGTAGCAGAAGGCATTAGTGCTACTGTTTTTAAGAGACAGCACCAGTACATTTTAGTTACATGACTACGTGCTGAACTGGTGAAAAAGGAGGAGAAGTAGCTGCTTCGTTTAAAGATACGCACTGGTGCACAAACTGACTTGCAGCAAATAGTTAATGGCTCACTGTTATCAGTTGTTGACTCAAACTCACTTAAAACAACAGCTATCAACCCTAGCAATGTTTTTTTATAAAAGCATTCTGACAAAAAATATACGAAAATTAGCATTAGCAAAAACTAAAGACAATGTCTGAAATCTTTGTGTTCAAATAGACCCAGATCTCAGCTTTACCAGCCATATCAAAGCGATCACCAAAACAGCCTTCTATCATCTTAAGAATATCACCAGAGTCGGGAGTTTGGTGTTCCAAAAAGACCAATGGCAGCTCATCTATGCTTTTATCTCCAGTGGGCAGGATGCCTGTAGTGGTCTCTTAACTGGACTTCCCCAAAAAAACATGTAAGAGCTGCAGCTCATTCAAAATCCTGCTGCTACAGTATTTAGGCTTCCAGTTGATTCCAGAAATGATGTTTAGTTTTGGGCTTTGAATATACATCTCTGATATGATTCAAATATAAACCAAATAGGGCTCTTAGATGGACTCAGCTTAGTTAGGAGAACCCAGAGTCCAAACTAAACATGGTGATGCAGCATTGAGCTGTTATGGTGCATGCAACCAGAACAAACTGCCAGAAGATTTTGCCAGAAGATTGGTGTGCCCCAAATGTAGCAGTTTTTAAATCCAGGTTTAAAACATTTCTCTTTACATGTGCCTATGATTGAGCTCTAAAACATGCACTCTAATGCCATTCAATTCTGAAAGAAAACCTTTAGTCACTCTCAATGGGGAAGAAAAGTCTTGGGCTTTTTCTGTGTTTCGTAACACCGGCGGAACTATTTTCCCTATTTCCATCACTTTATGTGCTTTGTACTTTCTTTTAATTATATTTTTTATCTTGATAGTTTTTCATGACTTTGTCTTTATTTTACGTTGGATGTTCCTGCTTTTGTTAATGTATAGGACCAGGAATTAACTCAGTATATGAAATATGCTATATAAATAAACTTGCATTTCCTTGCATTGAGGGTCAGTCTTTCAAATACCAACTAACCTTTTAAAGCAGTGTGCAGCTGTTACAACCCATTGTCTATTGATGAGGGAGCCCCCACAGAAATGTCCATGTCGCTTCTGCAGGCTAACTTGCCAGGGCCATTTTCCTGGAGGGCTGTCCTGTCCCCCAACTATCCTGTTCGTGAATGTAGGTCTACCACACACTGAGAGAAGGAGAGTGGAGATATTAACCCATTTCTGCCTAAAACGCCTGCTAAAAACGCCTGTTAAATCCTATGCTATTCTATGAGAAAGTACCTCATTTCCTGAGGGTTTTCTGAGAAAACAGTAAGAATTGTCAACGTCTACAAAAACCTTAATATCTAAGCCTCTGTAGCACTTAGAAACATGAAATAAGAAGCATTGTGAAGGTAAGAACTGCAGGTTTTATTAAAACCTGCTCCCTGAGCACACAAACAACAATAACATTTGTAAAAAACTCTCAAACACACAAAAACAATATAAATCAATGATATAAAATACAATAAATACAATTTTCAAGTATGCAAACATTATGAGGGAGGGGAAGAGGGGGAGGGAGGGGGAAAGAGAAATGGGGAGGGAGGAGAGGAGAGGGATGGAGACATCCTGGGGTGGAGCTGGCCTCGCAGTTCACATGGAGCATGAAGCCATGGCGGGGTCAACGTTATCCTGGAGATGGAGATATCTGTAAAAACGTATGGCAAAGCATTCAATCATTGTATTATTATGAGACCCACCCTCTCAGCTGGTGCTAAGACAATGGCCTACTAGACTGTCTATAGGGTATAGGGGTTATAGGTGTTCATATGCCAATTGTTCAGGTCTCTTTGAGGCACAGACAGGGAGTACACATTCAAGTTGGATACACAATAAAGCTACACTAACAGAATAGTATATTTGCAGTTCCATCAATGTTATTTATAGTATTTATATTTATTCATAATTGTATTACTATTCATTATGATGTATTATGCTATACAGTTCTCCACGTTATTTTTCTTATCTAAAATCTTTGGACAAAAACGTCTGCTAAATGTAAATGCTATTTATTCATTATGCCATTATTGTATCTATAACTAACATTATTGCATGTATATATTATCAACCATCATCACCATTAGTAATCGCTATAGCACCACTATCATTACTGCCCATTCCGTTTTCTAAGAGAAGAGAACTCGGAAGATCGCACAAGAAAACAAAACATAAATAATTACCTCCAGATCATTGCCGGTTGTCCAGTCCACCTGGAATCCCTCCTCCTCTCCTTCCGTGCCCACAAAATCCCACTCCTGTGCCGTATCTAATGGATCCTCTGACACAAAGTCATTATCCTTCTCCCTCTCAGACTCAAATCCTTCAAAATCTATGTCGAAATCACTGACATCGCTATCAAAATACTCCATGTTCACTGCTACTTCTTCACTGCTACTTCTCGCTAGCCAGCATGGTATCACTGAAAACAAGCACAGAATATCGCGTGGCTATCTGATTGATTGACGTGATTTTCAGCCAACCAAAGTTCATTTTGGTGGTCATCTGATCTTTAGCAAAGCCTTAAGACCCATCCCATGTGTAATTTTAACCAACCAGAGTGAGTTATACGCTGCATTCGTCATGAAAACAGCACGTGTACAAAATGCTGCGCTACGCAGCAACCGGCAGGAAAGCCTATGCTGCGCTACGCAGCAACCGGCAGGAAAGCCTATGCTGCGCTACGCAGCATCCGGCGCCAATGGGTTAAGCAACACCCAAAGCATAGACAAGGTGATAATGTGGCCTATAAGAGAATAAGACTAATTTTCTTGAGTAATTTTATACTCACAAGCAGCAGAAGGCTCTGAGTTGGTGTTGTTGGAACCTGCAAATGAGGAACCAGCAGAATATTTTTTTTTACAGTTGTAAACATTCAGAGAAATTATTTAACATCACACAAGTAAGACGATACATTACATATATACTCTTAACATTATACAGCTACAGGACTGTTTCTTTCTGTAATTTTGCATTCATTTCCATAATATGTGTTTTAATTGTTTTAACATTCTTACTTTCAGCTTGTACGCTGTTGACATCTACATTGAATCCAGCAATGTCTGGACTGTTTGATGAAGCAGCTTCTACCAGGGTGTCTGTGATATTGCTGACAGTGACAGACTCCACACCATTAAATATAAGGGTTGTGTCCGCAACCACTGATCCATTACTAGAATGAAACGAATACATGAAGTGAGAAATCTACATTCATGTGGAATGTATGTACGTATGTATAAAATGTAAAACACAGAAAAAGACACATTTACCGTGCTCACCTAAAACCATTCACTTCAGTGCGATTGAAACGTGAGCCAAACTGTTTGGCGTAGATGATATTCAACTAAAATTGAAAAACAAAGAACACTTCAGAGAGAATGCTCTATAACAGACCATGGTCCCCACAAGAAAAGATAAAACATCTCTCCACTGTAAATCCACTGTATACCATTAGTTTGAAACAATCCATTACAATATGAAACAATTGAAAGGATAAATAGTTAATGCTGAGACATTACCGCTGAGGTAACTGCAGCTGAGAGATTTCTGAAGGCTGGTGAGGAGGTGTCCTGCAGATCTTTTGTATATTCCTTGGCCATTCTGAATGTCATGTCGAATCTCGACTGTGCCTTAGGTCTGGCAGATACTGGGGTTGAGTGTTGAGCGGTGGTGGATTCTTGAGCAGATGTTGTAGGGACTGATGTAGTAGTAACTTCTGATGTTGTCGTCTGAGAGAATGTAGTGGTGATGGATGTTGTAGTAGGAACAGATGTTGTAGTAGGAACAGATGTTGTTGTGTCAGCTAATGTAGTAGTAGGAACAGATGTTGTAGTAGGAACAGATGTTGTTGTGTCAGCTAATGTAGTAGTAGGAAAAGATGTTGTAGTAGGAACAGATGTAGTTGTGTCAGCTAATGTAGTAGTAGGAACAGATGTTGTAGTAGGAACAGATGTTGTTGTTTCAGCTAATGTAGTAGTAGGAACAGATGTTGTTGTGTCAGCTAATGTAGTAGTAGGAACAGATGTTGTAGTAGGAACAGATGTTGTTGTTTCAGCTAATGTAGTAGTAGGAACAGATGTTGTTGTTTCAGCTAATGTAGTAGTAGGAACAGATGTTGTTGTGTCAGCTGATGTTGTGTTTGCAGCTAATGTTGTGGTCTCTGAGGCTGTAGTTGTCAGGGTGGAGGTAGGAGTTGGAGTTGGGGGGACAGGGCAGGAGAAGCTGCTGTCAGCATCTACACCAGTGGAGGAGAACTGGACAAAGCCAGGTGGGTCCCTGCTGATGTGCGAGTCGATCCAGGTCTGGTAACTGGACACCCTTGCATAGACTCCAGGATAACCAGGTCGAGCACATCCAAAGCCAAAACTGACTATACCGGATTGGACCCACACTGAGTTCTGTTGGGTCACCATTGGACCACCTGAGTCTCCCTGGAATATCATGGATTCATGAAAAGGTTATAGTTAGACAGTTACAGTAAACATTGGGGCCTCAAGCGAATTACAGATCCAGATAACAAAAATGTGTTTGATTTTATAAACAGATTTTTATGTTTCTCTATAATCATTGTGAATAATTAGTGTGGAATCCAGTAATAAGTGTGGAATCCAGTTTTCCAATGTGATTGGTTGTAGTCTTTACATTACCTGACAAGAGTCTTTCCCGCCAAGTAGAAGTCCAGCACAGATCATGTTTTCGGAGGTTGTCCCGATACCATAAAAGCAATCACACTGACGGTTCCCTATTACTGGTACCTCAACTTCCTGTAGAGTCCCAGGAAATGGAAGGAACACTAGGAGTGACATACAGAAAACAGATATCCTCAATGACTTTAGCAAAAGAAACATTATCCTGCTTATTGAAACATCCTTAGAAAGGTAAGATTACTCAGCTTCTAAACTTAGTCCTTTAGTTTAGATTTGTTGACATAATTTGGAACATGCCACATTACCTTTTGAAGGTATGTCATTACAGTCACCTAGTAAGGGTCTGTGAATTTAGTGATGGTTTCTGTCGCTACGAGTGCTTTACCTCCTTCTTCAACGTTTCCCCAGCCAGTGACCCAGCCTTCAGTGCCATTGTGGAACACGCTGTTGCTGGCTGCCAGACAGACAGGTCTGATGTGGTCACTGAAGGTTATAGGTGTGCTCAACCTAATCAGTGCAATGTCATTGTTGAATGTGTTCGAATCATAATCTGGATGCAAGATGATCCTGGTCACCGTCCTGGTCACATCATTGGGGCCACTAACATCCAGATTCTGAACACCCATGTGCACAGTCAAATTTGTAGGATCAGAACTGGGAATGGACAAAAAATAATGTTTGTAACAGTAATGTCAAACAGCAGAGGAACAATACATATTTTACTCATTAGTTAATTTACTTATTCTGTCACAGTATACTGGTTATTTTATAATGAAATAGAACTGATATCATAGAATCATTGTGGTATGTTAAGAGAGTAAATAAGTAACAGGTGATCTTGTAGTCATTGACAGTTGTGGTTTGTGCAAGATGGGACCCAGTATGCCTATAAAGTTCTTTATAACTGTGGATCAGAAAAAGAAGAAATGGAGTGCATGCATCTCATGATGTAAAACAGTCTAATCTGGTACCTGTATCATAACAACCCCAGACTGCCCCAGGGCCTCTTAGTATTCATACAAAACTAGCTCTTCCTAATATCAGATCTCTAGCCAACAAATGTTTCTTAGTCATTGACATTATTATATCATACAATTTAGATGTTCTGTAAATTAATTTCTTAAACTCTCAAGGAAACAGTTTGGCATCTTAAATTATCAACATATTGTCTCAACACACTGCTGCACAAACTGACTTGCAGCAAATAGTAAATTACTCACTGTTATCAGTCATTGACTCAAACTCACTAAAAACCACAGCTATCAACTTAGGAATGTTGTTTTTATAAAAGCATTTTGTTAAAAAAGAGAAGAAAATTTGCATAAGCAAAAACTAAGTATAATGTCCGAAATCTTTGCGTTCTAAAAGACCCAGATCTCAGCTTTACCAGCCATATCAAATCAATCACCAAAACACCCTTCTATCATCTTAACAATATCAATATGAGTCAGGAGCTTGGTGTTCCAAAAAGACCAAGGGCAGCTCACCTATGCTTTTATCTACAGTGGGGTGGACGACTGTAATGGTTTCTTAACTGGACTTCCCCAAAAAAACATGTAAGAGCTGCAGCTCATTCAAAATCCTGCTGCTACAGTATTTAGGCTTCCAGTTGATTCCAGAAACGATTTTTAGTTTTGGGCTTTGAATATACAACTCTGATATGATTCAAATATAAACCAAATAGGGCTCTTAGATGGACTCAGCTTAGTTAGGAGAACCCAGAGTCCAAACTAAACATGGTGATGCAGCATTTAGCTGTTATGGTGCATGCAACCAGAACAAACTGCCAGAAGTTCTTGCCAGAAGATTGGTGTGCCCCAAATGTAGCAGTTTTTAAATCCAGGTTTAAAACATTTCTCTTTACATGTGCCTATGATTGAGCTCTAAAACATGCACTCTAATGCCATTCAATTCTGAAAGAAGACCTTTAGTCACTCTCAATGGGGAAGAAAAGTCTTCGGCTTTTTCTGTGTTTCGTAACACCGGCGGGACTATTTTCCCTATTTCCATCACTTTATGTGCTTTGTACTTTCTTTTAATTATATTTTTTATCTTGATAGTTTTTCATGACTTTGTCTTTATTTTGCGTTGGATGTTCCTGCTTTTGTTAATGTAAAGCACCAGGAATTAACTCAGTATATGAAATATGCTATATAAATAAACTTGCATTTCCTTGCATTGAGGGTCAGTCTTTCAAATACCAACTAACCTTTTAAAGCAGTGTGCAGCTGTTACAACCCATTGTCTATTGATGAGGGAGCCCCCACAGAAATGTCCATGTCGCTTCTGCAGGCTAACTTGCCAGGGCCATTTTCCTGGAGGGCTGTCCTGTCCCCCAACTATCCTGTTCGTGAATGTAGGTCTACCACACACTGAGAGAAGGAGAGGAGATATTAAGCAACACCCAAAGCATAGACAAGGTGATAATGTGGCCTCAAAGAGAAGAAGACTCATTTTCATGAGTAATTGAATACTCACAAGCAGCAGAAGGCCCTGAGTTGGTGTTGTTGGAACCTGCAAATGGAGAACCAGCAGAAAAAACTTTACATTTGTAAACAATCAGAGAAATTCTTTCACAATTATATCACACAAGTAAGACATATATACATAATGTCTTATATACTCTGAACATTAAACAGGTACCTGACTGTTTCTGTAATTTTTACATTAATTTCCATAATGTTTTACTATATTTTAGCAGTAATAATTGGCTTCTTTTAAATAATCTATAAAACAATTCCACACCATTTGGCACATACCAGAAAATATAAAGGACATAACATCTATTGTTAAATTGCCACTATCTATCGCAGATTGAATAATGTTGCCAAGGTCATCAACAGCGGGTGGTGAGGTAGAATTAAAGAGAATGCTGAGATCTGTGATGACTGATCCAGAGCTGTCCCCAAAGAAATGGGAAGAAAACAAACAAATGTCAGAATTTTATTTTCAAACCCATCAGTGAAAGTTACCCATACATGGAGAAAGTATATAAGGATAATATTTACCTGAATCTCTGCACCACCAATGCAAAGAAATTGATAAAAGCTTGGGCAAAAAAAGGAGAGAGCTAGGAAAAATAGAATAAACAAATAAGTCAACCTGACAAGATATAATGAAATAGCATAAAACTTTATGTGAGACTTTTTTTAATGAACTCACTAAAGAAAATGTTTCAGGAAGTAATAAAAGTACAGCTGCATTTTTTTATTTACTTTCTCACTTTCAGATAATAGTGATCTTAAAACAAAAAAATCTGAGTAAACAGAAGTCTTACCTCCGTCTCAATAAGTTGAGCCAACTGTCTGTACTCAGGAGATGACGTGTTGGAAAGTTTGTCATTGAAAATGGCATTCAGAAACAACTGAAGTGAAGCTGAGGAGGTACCACCTGCAGTTACAGAAAGTGTTGAGGAAGTGAGGGCTTACTAGCATTCACACACATCATGAACTGTGAAACACATTCATTGTGGACTCAAAACTAGTGAAATAAGGTAGTGAAGAAAAGCTTGCATTCTGCCAGAGATAGAAGCAAAGTCGTGCATGTTTGACCAAGACTATTTTTAGGTCTACATGTTTTGGAATTTAAATAACATTTGATGAAAACATTTAACAGCTTTTTTTTTTTTTTTTTTTAACTTTGTTAGCTGCATTATACCTGTCGTAGTTGTAGCAGCTGTAGTAGGGTCTGATGTTGTGATGGATGTTGTAGTGATGTTTGTAGTTGTAGCAGCTAATCTTGTAGTATCAGCTAATGTAGTAGTAGGAACAGATGTTGTTGTGTCAGCTAAAGTTGAAGTAGGAATAGATGTTGTTGTGTCAGCTAATGTAGTAGTAGGATCAGATGTTGTAGTAGGAACAGATGTTGTAGTAGGAACAGATGTTGTAGTAGGAACAGATGTTGTTGTGGCAGCTAATGTAGTAGTAGGAACAGATGTTGTTGTGGCAGCTAATGTTGTTGTTGGAACAGATGTTGTTGTGTCAGCTAATGTTGTTGTTGGAACAGATGTTGTTGTGTCAGCTGATGTTGTAGTAGGAATAGATGTAGTAGTAGGAACAGATGTAGTAGTTGGAACAGATGTTGTAGTAGGAACAGATGTTGTTGTGTCACTTAATGTAGTAGTTGGAACAGATGTAGTAGTAGGAGCAGATGTAGTTGTGTCAGCTAATGTAGTTGTAGCAGCTAATGTTGTTGTAGGCATATCTGTTGTCGTAGCAGCTATTGTAGTGGTTGGGCTTGATGTTGTAGCGGATGTTGTAAGTATAGGTGTGGTAGTCACTTCTGATGTAGTAACAGCTAATGTGGTTGTGGCAGGAGGAGATTTAATAGTGGTAGCAACTGGTGTTCTGGTGGTAGTAGTGGTAGCTTTGGTTGATTCTGTAGTTGTTTCAGTCACTCCAGGTGGTCTGTATGGCCCTGATGGTATGTCTGGGAAACCCCAGTATTCCCCAAAGCGCCCAAACTCAGTTTCAGAGTCAGTTGTGTCTGTATTGGAGGAGGAGTCAGTTGTGTCTGTGTCTGTGGATGAATCTGATGTGTCTGTATTGGAGGAGGAGTCAGTTGTGTCTGTGTCTGTGTCTGAATCTGATGTGTCTGTATTGCAGGAGGAGTCAGTTGTGTCTGTGTCTGTGTCTGAATCTGATGTGTCTGTATTGCAGGAGGAGTCAGTTGTGTCTGTGTCTGTGGATGAATCTGATGTGTCTGTATTGGAGGAGGAGTCAGTTGTGTCTGTGTCTGTGTCTGAATCTGATGTGTCTGTATTGCAGGAGGAGTCAGTTGTGTCTGTGTCTGTGTCTGAATCTGATGTGTCTGTATTGCAGGAGGAGTCAGTTGTGTCTGCGTCTGTGTCTGAATCTGATGTGTCTGTATTGGAGGAGGAGTCAGATGTGTCTGTGTCTGTGGATGAATCTGTTGGTATGTATGGTTCATATGGAAGGTCGGGAAAACCCTTGATGGATCTGGGTGAACGAGCTCGATGTTTCTGGGTACAAGAGACTTTGACTTTTTGAAGTTTTCCGATTAGGTCCAAATAAATCAGTGTAAAAGTTTGTTCTGTCTGTGGAGAGATATAGAGATATAGAGATAATAATTTAAAAAATGTAAGAAAAATTGTACCTAGTCATTTTACATTTGCACTACATCTACATCATAGTTTAGTTTCCCTTACATATCAGTTTTAATAAATATGTACCGTATTGATTAAAAGGAATCTTACCTCAATATTAATTTTGACATACAGAAACTTATTGTTTCTCCATTGTTTGACATCCTTGTTTTGATCCACATGGAGACCTTGAACAGCAAACGTTATTATTTCATTTAGAGTCACATTGTGATACTTAAAATACCTTCCATTAAATTTCCTGATAAACTTTAAAATTTGCTGGACTAACTAGCAGGTTCGGTTTTTATAAGAAAACTGTTTCTATAGACACATTAGAAATCATGTGTCTTATGTTATATAAAAAACAATAAACACCAAACATACACGACACCAAAGTACCAAATCACCTACCATTTGGCATAGAGTACTCACCAGGCACTAAAACATTCTTCAGAGTGCGTCCAGACAGTTTCACAGTCATTTCACTGTTCTCACACTTAATTTGAGGAGGCACAGCTTTTGAAGCAGCACGTGATGGTGTGACAGTAAGGCACAAGGCAGTCCCTGTTATGTTTTGCTTCAGCCCATGGTCGAAGTACTGCACCATCAGAGCATGGAGCTGCATCCACTCCATCACCTAGGGATTGCATGTTAGATAACAAATCTGTATATAGAATACATATTATTAAATATACAACGTAAAAAGGACACAGAGGTGTGGTAACACTTGGAGATGCAGGATTAACAGTATATATCAACACTACGAGTTCCTTGCCTTGTGATGAAGGTAGCAACCATTAAAGTAGACCTTAAGGAGCATCCAAGGTCCATGTTTCACTGCTGTGTGCTTGCAGTGGGCAGGGAGATGCTGGATGCTGATGGGAGAGAGGTTGTCTGTGGAAAGGAACTACATTAAAGTGGGGTTCTATCCAGATACTGTGCTGTGTACTAACATTATCTATACTGACCGGTAAGCAGGAATAGATGGGTTTGTCTGGCCTCAGCAATCCTCAGAATGAGAGACTCGCTTTCACAGTGAAACTGTGGCAGATAATCTTCTGTTATATTCATTCCATCCAAACTCTTGGAAGACACTGAAAAGAGAACAGAGCCCAGACCGAAAATGCAAAAGGTTACATAATATAACAGACACCAAAGTAAAGGTTTCAATAGAGTAATGCCTTTGAGTAAGTCACCAGTAATGCTTAGAGGATAAAAGAAAAATGTTTTTTTATGCCATTCATGCATGTCAGGCTATTCTGTGGTGACAAGTGAAAAGGGGAAACATGCACACTAATGCAGACTTCAGCCTAATGTGACGGTGTAGCACAAGTGATCTCTCCACTAGAGACATGGCATAGCACAGGCCTGTAATTGTGTTGGGTTATCTGGAGGCACCCCCTCAGTGGGTGCTCTGAACCAAAAACACCCCAGTATTTCAAACCCCCTCTGTATGGACTATCTTTAGAGACCTTATCAATAAGGCAATACACTTTGCTTTTTATAGCATTGCATGTTGTCTCAAACTATACCTGGGTTAGGTTTTGGCTGAAGGATGGTGTTTAAAGTTGGATTTGGTAAAAATGTAATAATAACACATTGTACAGTAGTACACAGTTTAATAGTCCATCATTGATGAATGAATTGTAAACCAAAATCATCCTTTTCTCCGGAATTCTAAATCTGAATGGCTGAGTTAACAGTAGTTACCATACAAGTCTGGTGATTTTAAGGAAACATTTTAGTTTCATCCTCAAACTCATACAGCAGCCAGGCAGTATAGTTGTAATCTAAAATAGCACTGCAACTAAATTAACATCTGAAGTATTAGATAAGAGATGTTTGTCACATCAATTGTGCCTTTATGTGAAACACAGGTATCATACTCACACTGTAGGTGCCTCCAGGTCTGCTGTTTCTTCAAAATGGCTCTAATCATACTATTGCGCTTCACGCTAGCTTCAGGAACTACAGTTTTGCTTGACATGTTGAAGTGATGGGATGAATTCGATGAGGCTGAGTGGTAGTCCATTTTACCTGATGTCTCATTCGTTTGAGGTGCTCTAAGCTGTCTCACTGCAGAGACACCACACACTTGCAGAAGTACTCCACCAAAAACCCACACTAGTGTTGGTAGGATCAACAAAACACGTCCTGCCATTTTCATGTAAAGAATACAAAATGTTCTCTCTTCAAAAGAAAAGTCTTCTGGAAGGTCAGTGTTTACACTACACTTATATTACACTTGTATTAATCCAACAATAAAAGGCAGGTCCCTGGCACTCTGAAATGACAGCAGGAGCAGTGGTGAAGTGTGAATGATTCTGTCATAGACAGGAGACACACTCAGTGTGCTATATATCTAATCTGGAACGTCAAGCTTGATTAACTCACAGCCAATAAGCTATTGGGGCTAGGTTGCTATCAGAGCATAAGGTATGAACATTTGCCTGGTAAGAAACAGAACTATAAGCATTTAAATATCTTGTTTACTGAACAGGGACAGAATGGTCATGAATCAGTTTGTGTATTATTGTGTATTGCACATGTATCTCATTTTTCTTTTTATATTGGGAATTGCAGTAATTGGATACGGTTGAAGTTTAATTCAGTTTGGACATCAAGTCTGATGTGTCCCTCCATAGAACTATATAAAATTATATAAGTTGGTTTTCAGATTTGTTTTTGTGGCCCCAGTCTTACACAGATTGAGCTTTAATGTTCATATTGGATTATATTTCATAGCTTTAAGAGCCTGAAAATCTCAAACAAGTCTTATGCTCTAGAACGGCTGAAACATACAGCATGGAAATCAGCAGGTGGTGGGTTTTAAGCAGTTCTGATGTTTTCCCCATCAGCTTCCTATCATAGGTTAGACTTTGTTCATAATGCTGTTGGGAGGAACAAGATCTGACAGAGGACAAGTGAGACGCTCTTCAGATATGCATGGCATCTTCCCTCAAACAGTGTGTGTCATCTAGTAAATCGTACACCTTGTTCTCTGTGTGTCTTTTCTATCAGCTTTTGACACTTGCAGCGGCATAATCTCATTCGGCCAAATGAAATCAAAACATTCCCAGTAAAACACAGCATGCATTATGATTGTCACTGGTATCATATTGTTTCTGCTGACATACTATCAGCTGTTTTTGTAGTAGGAGGCGTCAAACAGCCAGCTGTTGTCGTTTCTGTACATGCAAGTAAATGGAAGTTCGTCATTGCTTGACGCATAGTAAAGGCTTTTGCATCAGTTGGCTAACCGATAAAGGAAGTCCTGTGAATAAAACAAAACATTCCTTATACGAAAATAATTTATATATTCTGCTTTAATTAGTAGTACTTTTATATATCTATGGGCTTCTGGTCCAGTTTTCTCTGCTTTTTAAGTAACCTTAATCCCCCCTCCATTTCATTTTGACAGTCTCATGATGAAACGTTTCTGATTTTAACAGGTCAGTTTTAAGTAAGAAAAGGTAAAGATGTGAAAAAAATCTTGGTTCTTCGCGTTGATCCGGATCCGCTCCAAAATGTAATGTTCATCATTGGTCATTCTCCACTCCTTGCCACCTGTTTTTAGCATGTTTAAACAGCTTTGTTTTAACGCTCTACACAATCCCAGTCGGCTAACCAACGAAATTAGGTGCATTTGTACGTTTTAGGGAAAGGTATGCTCATGTAAAATCCCATCTTTGTTCCCAGCACTTTTCAAACCAAAATGCATTGTAGACTGTTAGCCTACGGCAGTTGGTTCTCAAACTTTTTTTTGTCATTCCCCACTTTGAAAAAGGGGGCCTTTTCAAGCCACACCTGTCCCATGTCGCTCAAATAAAAGGGTTGGCCAAGATTACAAATGTAATGTGAAATGTAATGAAAATAATAAGTTCTAAATCTTAATCAATAATAAATAACATCAGTTCAAAGATAGAGAAATGCAATAAAAAATAACATAAGTTCAGAAATAGAGAACATAAAAGTGCAATGATGTCAGCCTCAAATGGGCTGAGTTCCAAAGATTAAAAAAAGGGCCTACTATGCAACTGTGTTATTGATGGTAGGCCAAGCTTAAAATCTCCCTTGTAGTGCTTTGGATAAAAGCGTCTGCTAAATGACTAAATGTAATGTAATGTATAATTGTTAAATGTATGGTAATTTTCTATTTTCTTTTAGGTTGATTTTTTGGTGGATCAGCTTTGTTTTTCGCCACTGGTACTGAATCGCCAACCTTCGTATTTCGTGTCACAAATATGTCCATATCGTCAATATTAGCCATTGTCCACTACACTTTAATGCTCCAGGAAATAGTTTTTTCATTGTCCCACTAAAATCAATACGCTGACGTCAACCAAAATGTTTGCACTATGGTTCCAGGTCACATTTTCATCCAGTTCCCCCATATAATAGTAATAAAGTGTTGTATAATGGTGCGCGCGAAAGAGAGAACAGTTAGGCACGCGTTTCATGAGTCTGTCAAAATGCAATTGGGGTAGATGAGTGTGATAGATGAGATGTAGCGACTGGAGCAAAGTTATGTTGCTGTACATTGAACCTCTTCAAATCTTAGAGTTGATGTTTCAATGAGAGTGAGAAGACAGAATGCAATGAACTGAAGTTTATTCAATCTTGCAGACTTTCAAATTGAGAGTGGTGGTCCACGGAGCAGCTCAGCCAAATAACCAGTGCACTAACTTTTTAAATGGCCTATTTCGTCACTATGATTTACCAATCAAGAGCCTTAAACTAATCCAAATTGAACCAATCGAAAAACCCCAAACGTATCCAAGTTGATCCAATAAGAATATTATCTCAACCCATGCATTTGATCTAAGCTTAACCAATCAGAATATTCTCACTTGTTGCAGAGAAACATTTTAGGACAATGGTGACTTGTGAGAGCAGGTTGGTGTCCTTGCCAATGTTTTAAAGAGCCTGTTTCCAACTATCTGGGAGGCTTCGCCTGTCCCTGACTTGTCTGCATCTCTTATCCCGAGACCACTCTATGAATGTTTGGCTGTCTCCACCAGCCTGCACCTGTAGGCCTGTTTTCGAAAACTAGTCTCATCCCTGGTAACAGGCCTTCCTGCTTGACCTTAAAAAGACACCCACATCTTCACGCGGGCCATTCTGCCTGACCTAACAAGAGACTTGTCTCTTCGCACAGGCCTAATGACACTTGTTGTTGCAAAATTGCTTCATGTTCACCACACCACTGTATTATAACCATTATCCTTCATAATAAATCCCTAACTCAAGTTGCCATTCATTTGTTCATCAACCGCAGACCGAAGGGTAAGGGAGATAACCCCAGAGTTTAGCTTATAGAACACTTCAGCCCTGGAGCAGTAAACAAAAGTCTCCCTTGTAATCTCTGACTGCAACTACGTAGTAGGAAAGGTTAACATCAGGATAATTAATACGATACTTAATGGGCAAATTCATAATATTTTTTTTTTGGTTGAGTGTGGTTGTTTAGTGCGATGGGGGTGTGTGATTGTTATTGTCTATAAAGGAAGGCATTGCAACAGGAAAATCTCTCGTTGATCGTGTCCATTTGTGCCCCACCTGTGTCACGCCCCATACTTTGAGAAACGCTGGCCTAGGCTTACTTACTTGAGTATTGGCTATGCGAAAAATATGACTTCAATGCGACATGGTAGAACACAATGCATTTCTGTAGTCCTTGTATTCCCAAATTGCTTGAAAAGGGCAAGTTTAAATTTAGTGATCGTTAAATGGTCAACCAGTTAGAGGCCCCTTTCTCAATAGAAACTGACTTTCTTGCATAATGTTTATTTCAGTAAGTAACAGCGATGAATAGACAAGGTTGGGGCAAGACAAGGTCAAAGACTTACTTTAAGTTTTAGTCAAGATAATCTCCATCTCTTGCAGTCCTAGTAGGGGTTGAGGATCTGTATTGTATTAACTTGGTTAAAATAGAGAGCCTGTAATCTCTTCAACTCTTTCAGTTTTCTTAAAATGCAAGAGAAAAAGGGTATTTTGTAAACAAACTGTTGCCATATTAAGTTGAATTATTTTTATGAATTGAAAGTGCGCCTGACCATTTTGAGGAATGAGGAAGAAAGAAAGAGAATGTGAGAGAGAGAGAAAAAAAAGAGGGATGAATTTGAAATACACTGGAAATGTCATATGTCGCTTTTTGTTGCAGATTCCCTCACAACTCTCTCAATCAGAAATCAGAAGTTCAGATGCGTTGATCTCACTGTTTTTTATTATATTAAGCCACAATAACAAGATGGTCCAAAGGTAAATCTTACTGTATGAATAGCGCGCCTGACCCCTACGGCCAATTAGATCTACCCCCGCTATCTGACCTTTACTCAATCAGAACGTGTTACCTGTCTGGCACCACGCCCATTACACCATTACACTTATAATATACCACAATATACCTCCCCAGACTGTCATGTAGCTCAACTGAAGACCCACCTTTCATTTCAATAATTACAAACAAAACTAGTGACTTGTTAAATTTGTAGAACAGTAAAATTGCCTTGTAATTCCCTGCCTGCCGGCCTCTCCCTCTCTCTCTTCATTAAACATGACAAACGTCAGTAAACAGCTGGATAAGGCTTTGAAATCACGGATTTAGTGAGTTTACTTTTTAGGAGACGTCGGACCAGTTGCAATGTAATGTTTTCCAGCGGCGCTAATGTTGTGGTTAAATTATCACCAAACAATGTCGGGGATTGCACAAACAGCGTCGTAACCTGTTTGTCTGATGCTGCGGGTCAAAGAAGGACAAGGCTGCAGCCATTTGGCCTGCCACTCAGGCCTGCATGAGCACTAGTGGAGGAGTAGTAGGGAGGGGCGCTGCGGGGGCTTGTGAGCGCCGCAGAGCATGTCGGGGCGAAATTCTCACAAGAACTAAAATAAATGCTCCGTCAGATATCAAAACACATTTTGGGGGAATTGATGACAGAGAGAGTAATTTGTATTCTTAAATGATGAATCAAGAAAAAATTGGGTTCCAGCAGAAGGGGCACTTTTCTAATCCAGGGCAAAAGGGCAGGTGCTTGAGCACCACTATAGTCCAGGCAAAATAGCCCATTTTGGAGCAAAAAATTAGAATAAATTGTAAAAGATTTTTTTTTTAGCAAAGATCATTTCTATGCAAAGTCCAGAACAATATACTAAAAGTCCGACTATATATATATACACTATATATACAGTGGTGGCCAAAATTATTAGAACACCTGACAGATCTGAGAATAATGACTTTTTTTTGCCTCCAAAACATGATCTAAATTCATAATGTTCATGAAACATGCAGATGGTTGTTCTGAGCACAACATATATCAGATGAAGTGAGTCCTACTGTTTTTATCCACTTTTAACTTTAATATTTTGTACGTCCACCTTTTGCAGCAATTACAGCAGCACATCTCTCTGGCATAGAGTCAATGTATTTCTTGAGAACTTCAACAGTTATGTTATCCCATGCCTTCTGCAGGTCAAGCCAAAGGCTTTCCTTGGAATGTACAATAGATCTGTCAAGTTTATTTTCCAACTTGCCCCGAATTTGCTTGATGGGTTTGAAGACGGGACTTTGAGAGGGCCGGTCCATCATTTTCAATGTTTTAGCAGATTCCTTGTCGCTGGTAGTTTCGGCAATAGTTAAAATAATGTTTAGGGTCATTGTCCTCTTGGAAAATAAATCCAGGCCCAATAAGACGTCTCCAAGAAGGAACTTTGTGCCTCACCAGAATGTTGTGGTATACTTTTGTATCCATGATGCCGTCAATTTAGCCAAAGTCACCTGTTCGTGAGGCTTAAATTGCACCCCACACTATAATATTACACCCTCCTTGTTTAACTGTTGGCAAGAGACACACATTTTTATACCTCTCCCCCTCACTTCGTGGAACATACACGCTTTGCTTGTTGCCAAACTGTTCAAACCTGGATTCATCAGTACACAACACTTAAACCAATATTTCTTTGTCCATTTCTTGTGTTCTTTTGCAAATTTCAGGCCTTACACTCAATTGTTCTCTTTCAGTAATGTTTCTTTGCTGCTATTCTGCCAAAAAAAGTCCTTCTTCTCCCAGTTTCCGACAAACAGTTCTTGAAGACACTGTTGCACCATTAGTCATTGTGATGTTGATCTCGTCACACAGTTCTTGTAACTCTTTCTTCGGTCCTGAAGACTGAGAATTTTGAAATGCTTCACTTGTGTGTCTGAGAGATGAAAAAAGAAACCTCTCCCCTTTCGGTTCTGGTGCCATGGCGGTCTAAAGTGTACTTTACAGTGCTGGGACTGCATCTCAAGTCCTTGGCTATGCGGCAGTAACTCCAGCAAGCATCAAAAAAACCTTTATTCGAACCCGTTGCTCACTCGTTAGCTCCTTCTTCACCTTAGCCATGTTCAAAGAGCAACATGTGCTTCGAGACTGCTTCTAGAGGCTTTGAATCTATAGCATTTGGTGGTGTGGCCTCAGTGACAAAACCCTGATGTTACCAATCACTTAATGAGCAGTTTAGGCCTTGTACATTCAAAAATATCACCGAGCTGTGTCCTAAGACTCTTGCATCACCATCAATTTAACCACAAAAACACCTGACAATGATGACACAAGTCATTTGGCTTCTTCTGTGCAGGAACATGATTGTGTGACATTGACAGTGAAATAGGCCTAGCTTGTTTTTGTACGGAAAATGACCTAAATCTCATTATGATGGCTCTATTCTATTGTTTATAGAACATAATGATGACTTTCATATTTAGATATTTAGATATTTCATTAGTTTTTAGGGTATTTAGGGTATTTAAATGGCCAATTCAATGAAAACAACTGAAAACTCTTAAATATGTCTAGTGTTCTAATAATTTTGGCCACCACTGTATATGCCCAAAATAAACCCAAATAGGCTTCATTTTTACCACAATAAAACTTAACATTTGCAAGAAAATACATAAAAAAAAATACATAAAAAGTAACTTATTTTGTATTACACGTTTCTTTTGAAACAAATTGAATATCAGAATCAGAATATTTCTGAATCAGCACTTTGGTCAGTGTATGCTGTGTGTAAATGTGCTCTATAAATAAAACTTACTTACTTACTTACTTACTAGAATCATGTTTATTGGCCAAGTACATTTTCATATACAAGGAGTTTGTTCTGATTTTTAGTTGCTCTTATTGTACTTAAACTGAAAATATGCAGTATATCACAACAGTTAAGGATCAAATAAATATAATATACGTCCCTGGGGAGATAATATAACAATAAATATAATACATTGTCAACTGTTCATTAGAGTGACAGCAAGGGGGGGAAAACAAGGCAAGACAGGTTTATTTATATAGCATACTTCAGACATTTACTGTGCCTTTCAAATGCAAAAGGCTCATCCAAAGGGAAACCTAAAATAAAAATGCTTCAATATAAAAGAAAGAACAAAGTACAAAAAGTAATAATGGAAAGAACAAAGATGCAAATAATTAAAAGAAAGAACAGAGTATATAGTTAAAAATGAGGTAAAGTAATTATGTTAAAAGTAAAGCGCGGTAATAAGAGAGCCGATATTTAGAGCTTAGTCATAGGCACATGAAAAGGGAAATGTTTTTACCTAGATTAAAAACATTGCTACATTTGGAGCACATATAAGATCTTTTGGCACTTTATTCTGGTTGCATGCAGCTAACAACTAAATGCTGCATTACCATGTTTGGTTTGAACTCTGGTCCATGGATCTAAGAGCCCGGTTTATATTCTTTAAATATATCAGAGATTATTCAGGGCCTAAACCATTCAGTGATTTACAGTCAGTAGTGACACTTTGAAATCCATTCTGTAGCTAACTGGAAGCCAGTTTGGAGATACTAAAACTAAAATAATGTGCTCTGTTCTCTTGGTCTTGGTTAAAACTCTAGCAGCAGCATTTTTGAATGAGCTACAGCTGTTAAATGGTCTTCTTGGGAAGAGACCAATACAGTAGTCCACCCCACTGGAAATAAATGATGGCATAGATGAGCTTCTCATGGTCTTCCCCTATAGTTTTACTTTGGTATGGCAGCAGAGTCAAATATTGTAGTTCAACTATTAGCTGCTGATAAGTCATTTAAAAATGTCATGGTTGTCATGGTCTACAAAAGATCAGATGTCGTAGTTGTAAATACTGATATTGTGGTAGGGTCAGATCATGTAGCAACACTTTATGTACGGTAGTTGTATCATCTTCTATCATAGTGTTCAGTCAGATGTTTTACTAGGACTGAACGGTTTATTACATTAAAAAAATGTAAAAGATTTTCTAACCGTAATTTGCACGATTACAACGTGGTCTAAAAAAAAAAAAAAAGAAGGTTAAGATGGTACATTTTGCACACAGTGTTAAAAAAAAGTGCATGACTTGTGTTTATAATTACAATTACTTTTTTTTTAATTACTTAAATGCACAGTGGCAAAGCCACCGATTTGTTGTTCTTGTTTCTGTAATGAGCAGTTAAATAAAAGTGTAAAATGTGGGAAAGAATATTTTACAGTAAATATACCTAATATTGTGTTGGTCATTTTAAAATCATTCATAACGTTTTGTTGGGAAAAAAAATTAAGGGTCAGATGCAGTAGTATCCTCTGATGTTGTGGCAGCAGTACTCGTGGATGCTGAGGTAGTGGCATCTGCTGGTGTAGTAGTAGGAACAGATGTAGTTGTGTCAGCTGATGTAGTCGTAGGAACAGATGTTGTTGTGTCAGCTAATGTAGTAGTAGGAACAGATGTTGTTGTGTCAGCTAATGAAGTAGTAGGAACAGATGTTGTTGTGTCAGCTAATGTAGTAGTAGGAACAGATGTAGTTGTGGCAGCTAATGTAGTAGTAGGAACAGATGTTGTTGTGTCAGCTAATGTAGTAGTAGGAACAAATGTTGATGTGTCAGCTAATGTAGTAGTAGGAACATATGTTGTAGTAGGAACAGATGTTGTTGTGTCAGCTAATGTAGTAGTAGGAACAGATGTAGTTGTGGCAGCTAATGTTGTAGTAGGAACAGATGTAGTTGGGTCTGCCAATGTTGTTGTAGGAACAGATGTTGTTGTGTCAGCTGATGTTGTAGTAGGAATAGATGTTGTTGTGTCAGCTAATGTTGTAGTAGGAATAGATGTAGTAGTAGGAACAGATGTAGTAGTTGGAACAGATGTTGTAGTAGGAACAGATGTTGTTGTGTCACTTAATGTAGTCGTTGGAACAGATGTAGTAGTAGGAGCAGATGTTGTTGTGTCAGCTAATGTAGTTGTAGCAGCTAATGTTGTTGTAGGCATATCTGTTGTCGTAGCAGCTATTGTAGTGGTTGGGCTTGATGTTGTAGCGGATGTTGTAAGTATAGGTGTGGTAGTCACTTCTGATGTAGTAACAGCTAATGTGGTTGTGGCAGGAGGAGATTTAATAGTGGTAGCAACTGGTGTTCTGGTGGTAGTAGTGGTAGCTTTGGTTGATTCTGTAGTTGTTTCAGTCACTCCAGGTGGTCTGTATGGCCCTGATGGTATGTCTGGGAAACCCCAGTATTCCCCAAAGCGCCCAAACTCAGTTTCAGAGTCAGTTGTGTCTGTATTGGAGGAGGAGTCAGTTGTGTCTGTGTCTGTGGATGAATCTGATGTGTCTGTATTGGAGGAGGAGTCAGTTGTGTCTGTGTCTGTGTCTGAATCTGATGTGTCTGTATTGCAGGAGGAGTCAGTTGTGTCTGTGTCTGTGTCTGAATCTGATGTGTCTGTATTGCAGGAGGAGTCAGTTGTGTCTGTGTCTGTGTCTGAATCTGATGTGTCTGTATTGCAGGAGGAGTCAGATGTGTCTGTGTCTGTGGATGAATCTGTTGGTATGTATGGTTCATATGGAAGGTCGGGAAAACCCTTGATGGATCTGGGTGAACGAGCTCGATGTTTCTGGGTACAAGAGACTTTGACTTTTTGAAGTTTTCCGATTAGGTCCAAATAAATCAGTGTTAAAGTTTGTTCTGTCTGTGGAGAGATATAGAGATAATCATTTTAAAAATGTAAGAAAAATTGTACCTAGTCATTTTACATTTGCACTACATCTACATCATAGTTTAGTTTTTACATATCAGTTTTAATAAATATGTACCGTATTGATTAAAAGGAATCTTACCTCAATATTAATTTTGACATACAGAAACTTATTGTTTCTCCATTGTTTGACATCCTTGTTTAGATCCACATGGAGACCTTGAACAGCAAACGTTATTATTTCATTTAGAGTCACATTGTGATACTTAAAATACCTTCCATTAAATTTCCTGATAAACTTTAAAATTTGCTGGACTAACTAGCAGGTTCGGTTTTTAAAAGAAAACTGTTTCTATAGACACATTAGAAATCATGTGTCTTATGTTATATAAAAAACAATAAACACCAAACATACACGACACCAAAGTACCAAATCACCTACCAGTTGGCATAGAGTACTCACCAGGCACTAAAACATTCTTCAGAGTGCGTCCAGACAGTTTCACAGTCATTTCACTGCTCTCACACTTAATTTGAGGAGGCACAGCTTTTGAAGCAGCACGTGATGGTGTGACAGTAAGGCACAAGGCAGTCCCTGTTATGTTTTGCTTCAGCCCATGGTCGAAGTACTGCACCATCAGAGCATGGAGCTGCATCCACTCCATCACCTAGGGATTGCATGTTAGATAACAAATCTGTATATAGAATACATATTATTAAATATACAACATAAAAAGGACACAGAGGTGTGGTGCTACTTGGAGATGCGGGATTAACAGTGTATATCAACACTACGAGTTCCTTGCCTTGTGATGAAGGTAGCAACCATTAAAGTACACCTTAAGGAGCATCCAAGGTCCATGTTTCACTGCTGTGTGCTTGCAGTGGGCAGGGAGATGCTGGATGCTGATGGGAGAGAGGTTGTCTGTGGAAAGGATCTACATTAAAGTGGGGTTCTATCCAGATACTGTGCTGTGTACTAACATTATCTATACTGACCGGTAAGCAGGAATAGATGGGTTTGTCTGGCCTCAGCAATCCTCAGAATGAGAGACTCGCTCTCACAGTGAAACTGTGGCAGATAATCTTCTGTTATATTCATTCCATCCAAACTCTTGGAAGATACTGAAAAGAGAACAGAGCCCAGACCGAAAATGCAAAAGGTTACATAATATAACAGACACCAAAGTAAAGGTTTCCATAGTGCCTTTGAGTAAGTCACCAGTAATGCTTAGAGGATAAAAGGAAAAAAAAATGTATGCCATTCATGCATGTCAGGCTATTCTGTGGTGACAAGTGAAAAGGGGAAACATGCACACTAATGCAGACTTCAGCCTAATGTGACGGTGTAGCACAAGTGATCTCTCCACTAGAGACATGGCATAGCACAGGCCTGTAATTGTGTTGGGTTATCTGGAGGCACCCCCTCAGTGGGTGCTCTGAACCAAAAACACCCCAGTATTTCAAACCCCCTCTGTATGGACTATCTTTAGAGACCTTATCAATAAGGCAATACACTTTGCTTTTTATAGCATTGCATGTTGTCTCAAACTATACCTGGGTTAGGTTTAGGTTAGGTTTTTGGTTGAAGGATGGTGTTTAAAGTTGGATTTGGTAAAAATGTAATAATATATAAACACATTGTACAATAGTACACAGTTTAATAGTCCATCATTGATGAATGAATTGTAAACCAAAATCATCCTTTTCTCCGGAATTCTAAATCTGAATGGCTGAGTTAACAGTAGTTACCATACAAGTCTGGTGATTTTAAGGAAACATTTTAGTTTCATCCTCAAACTCATACAGCAGCCAGGCAGTATAGTTGTAATCTAAAATAGCACTGCAACTAAATTAACATCTGAAGTATTAGATAAGAGATGTTTGTCACATCAATTGTGCCTTTATGTGAAACACAGGTATCATACTCACACTGTAGGTGCCTCCAGGTCTGCTGTTTCTTCAAAATGGCTCTTATCATACTATTGCGCTTCACGCTAGCTTCAGGAACTACAGTTTTGCTTGACATGTTGAAGTGATGGGATGAATTCGATGAGGCTGAGTGGTAGTCCATTTTACCTGATGTCTCATTCGTTTGAGGTGCTCTAAGCTGTCTCACTGCAGAGACACCACACACTTGCAGAAGTACTCCACCAAAAACCCACACTAGTGTTGGTAGGATCAACAAAACACGTCCTGCCATTTTCATGTAAAGAATACAAAATGTTCTCTCTTCAAAAGAAAAGTCTTCTGGAAGGTCAGTGTTTACACTACACTTATATTACACTTGTATTAATCCAACAATAAAAGGCCGGTCCCTGGCACTCTGAAATGACAGCAGGAGCAGTGGTGAAGTGTGAATGATTCTGTCATAGACATGAGACACACTCAGTGTGCTATATATCTAATCTGGAACGTCAAGCTTGATTAACTCACAGCCAATAAGCTATTGGGGCTAGGTTGCTATCAGAGCATAAGGTATGAACATTTGCAGTTGGTGGGTTTTAAGCAGTTCTGATGTTTTCCCCATCAGCTTCCTATCATAGGTTAGACTTTGTTCATAATGCTGTTGGGAGGAACAAGATCTGACAGAGGACAAGTGAGACGCTCTTCAGATATGCATGGCATCTTCCCTCAAACAGTGTGTGTCATCTAGTAAATCGTACACCTTGTTCTCTGTGTGTCTTTTCTATCAGCTTTTGACACTTGCAGCGGCATAATCTCATTCGGCCAAATGAAATCAAAACATTCCCAGTAAAACACAGCATGCATTATGATTGTCACTGGTATCATATTGTTTCTGCTGACATACTTTCAGCTGTTTTTGTAGTAGGAGGCGTCAAACAGCCAGCTGTTGTCGTTTCTGTACATGCAAGTAAAGGGAAGTTCGTCATTGCTTGACGCATAGTAAAGGCTTTTGCATCAGTTGGCTAACCGATAAAGGAAGTCCTGTGAATAAAACAAAACTTTCCTTATACGAAAAATATTCTGACAGAGGAGATTAGCTCGCTAGCAATCTACCCATAGTCAAATCTGTATCCTTTTAGAAACACTTGCTGAAATTAATTTGCTCATTTCAAAACAATTAACTTTAAGTTCATAACCAGAGCATTGAGATGACTGCAGATGGAGATGTGCTGCATTTTGCAAGAGCGTTACCATGTTTTAGACTTTGGGGGTGTCCAAATGAATTCCCTTCCCCATAATTTTTTTTTTAAGTGCATTGCCTACAATTCTATATTTATATACGAAAATTCGCACATTTAGAGCATGGTTTTGAAGACTACATTGACCATTTGAATTCACAGTGACTGCCCCTCCACTTGGTTTTGTTGAGTTGTTTACTGTTTACTGACCTTAAACAAACCTACCAATTACTATGATCAATTTAATTTATATATTCTGCTTTAATTAGTAGTACTTTTATATATCTATGGGCTTCTGGTCCAGTTTTCTCTGCTTTTTAAGTAACCTTAATCCCCCCTCCATTTCATTTTGACAGACTCATGATGAAACGTTTCTGATTTTAACAGGTCAGTTTTAAGTAAGAAAAGGTAAAGATGTGAAAAAAATCTTGGTTCTTCACGTTGATCCGGATCCGCTCCAAAATGTAATGTTCATCATTGGTCATTCTCCACTCCTTGCCACCTGTTTTTAGCATGTTTAAACAGCTTTGTTTTAACGCTCTACACAATCCCAGTCGGCTAACCAACGAAATTAGGTGCATTTGTACGTTTTAGGGAAAGGTATGCTCATGTAAAATCCCATCTTTGTTCCCAGCACTTTTCAAACCAAAATGCATTGTAGGCTGTTAGCCTACGGCAGTGGTTCTCAAACTTTTTTTTGTCATTCCCCACTTTGAAAAAGGGGGCCTTTTCAAGCCACACCTGTCCCATGTCGCTCAAATAAAAGGGTTGGCCAAGATTACAAATGTAATGTCAAATGTAATGAAAATAATAAGTTCTAAATCTTAATCAATAATAAATAACATCAGTTCAAAGATAGAGAAATGCAATAAAAAATAACATAAGTTCAGAAATAGAGAACATAAAAGTGCAATGATGTCAGCCTCAAATGGGCTGAGTTCCAAAGATTAAAAAAAGGGCCTACTATGCAACTGTGTTATTGATGGTAGGCCAAGCTTAAAATCTCCCTTGTAGTGCTTTGGATAAAAGCGTCTGCTAAATGACTAAATGTAATGTAATGTATAATTGTTAAATGTATGGAAATTTTCTATTTTCTTTTAGGTTGATTTTTTGGTGGATCAGCTTTGTTTTTCGCCACTGGTACTGAATCGCCAACCTTCGTATTTCGTGTCACAAATATATCCATATCGTCAATATTAGCCATTGTCCACTACACTTTAATGCTCCAGGAAATAGTTTTTTCATTGTCCCACTAAAATCAATACGCTGACATCAACCAAAATGTTTGCACTATGGTTCCAGGTCACATTTTCATCCAGTTCCCCCATATAATAGTAATAAAGTGTTGTATAATGGTGCGCGCGAAAGAGAGAACAGTTAGGCACGCGTTTCATGAGTCTGTCAAAATGCAATTGGGGTAGATGAGTGTGATAGATGAGATGTAGCGACTGGAGCAAAGTTATGTTGCTGTACATTGAACTCTGTGCAACTGTTGTAGTTCAAACAACCTCTTCAAATCTTAGAGTTGATGTTTCAATGAGAGTGAGAAGACAGAATGCAATGAACTGAAGTTTATTCAATCTTGCAGACTTTCAAATTGAGAGTGGTGGTCACGGAGCAGCTCAGCCAAATAACCAGTGCACTAACTTTTTAAATGGCCTATTTCGTCACTATGATTTACCAATCAAGAGCCTTAAACTAATCCAAATTGAACCAATCGAAAAACCCCAAACGTATCCAAGTTGATCCAATAAGAATATTATCTCAACCCATGCATTTGATCTAAGCTTAACCAATCAGAATATTCTCACTTGTTGCAGAGAAACATTTTAGGACAATGGTGACTTGTGAGAGCAGGTTGGTGTCCTTGCCAATGTTTTAAAGAGCCTGTTTCCAACTATCTGGGAGGCTTCGCCTGTCCCTGACTTGTCTGCATCTCTTATCCCGAGACCACTCTATGAATGTTTGGCTGTCTCCACCAGCCTGCACCTGTAGGCCTGTTTTCGAAAACTAGTCTCATCCCTGGTAACAGGCCTTCCTGCTTGACCTTAAAAAGACACCCACATCTTCACGCGGGCCATTCTGCCTGACCTAACAAGAGACTTGTCTCTTCGCACAGGCCTAATGACACTTGTTGTTGCAAAATTGCTTCATGTTCACCACACCACTGTATTATAACCATTATCCTTAATAATAAATCCTTAACTCAAGTTGCCATTCATTTGTTCATCAACCGCAGACCGAAGGGTAAGGGAGATAACCCCAGAGTTTAGCTTATAGAACACTTCAGCCCTGGAGCAGTAAACAAAAGTGTCCCTTGTAATCTCTGACTGCAACTACGTAGTAGGAAAGGTTAACATCAGGATAATTAATACGATACTTAATGGGCAAATTCATAATATTTTTTTTTTGGTTGAGTGTGGTTGTTTAGTGCGATGGGGGTGTGTGATTGTTATTGTCTATAAAGGAAGGCATTGCAACAGGAAAATCTCTCGTTGATCGTGTCCATTTGTGCCCCACCTGTGTCACGCCCCATACTTTGAGAAACGCTGGCCTAGGCTTACTTACTTGAGTATTGGCTATGCGAAAAATATGACTTCAATGCGACATGGTAGAACACAATGCATTTCTGTAGTCCTTGTATTCCCAAATTGCTTGAAAAGGGCAAGTTTAAATTTAGTGATCGTTAAATGGTCAACCAGTTAGAGGCCCCTTTCTCAATAGAAACTGACTTTCTTGCATAATGTTTATTTCAGTAAGGCAAAGGCAGACAACAGCGATGAATAGACAAGGTTGGGGCAAGACAAGGTCAAAGACTTACTTTAAGTTTTAGTCAAGATAATCTCCATCTCTTGCAGTCCTAGTAGGGGTTGAGGATCTGTATTGTATTAACTTGGTTAAAATAGAGAGCCTGTAATCTCTTCAACTCTTTCAGTTTTCTTAAAATGCAAGAGAAAAAGGGTATTTTGTAAACAAACTGTTGCCATATTAAGTTGAATTATTTTTATGAATTGAAAGTGCGCCTGACCATTTTGAGGAATGAGGAAGAAAGAAAGAGAATGTGAGAGAGAGAGAAAAAAAGAGGGATGAATTTGAAATACACTGGAAATGTCATATGTCGCTTTTTGTTGCAGATTCCCTCACAACTCTCTCAATCAGAAATCAGAAGTTCAGATGCGTTGATCTCACTGTTTTTTATTATATTAAGCCACAATAACAAGATGGTCCAAAGGTAAATCTTACTGTATGAATAGCGCGCCTGACCCCTACGGCCAATTAGATCTACCCCCGCTATCTGACCTTTACTCAATCAGAACGTGTTACCTGTCTGGCACCACGCCCATTACACCATTACACTTATAATATACCACAATATACCTCCCCAGACTGTCATGTAGCTCAACTGAAGACCCACCTTTCATTTCAATAATTACAAACAAAACTAGTGACTTGTTACATTTGTAGAACAGTAAAATTGCCTTGTAATTCCCTGCCTGCCGGCCTCTCCCTCTCTCTCTTCATTAAACATGACAAACGTCAGTAAACAGCTGGATAAGGCTTTGAAATCACGGATTTAGTGAGTTTACTTTTTAGGAGACGTCGGACCAGTTGCAATGTAATGTTTTCCAGCGGCGCTAATGTTGTGGTTAAATTATCACCAAACAATGTCGGGGATTGCACAAACAGCGTCGTAACCTGTTTGTCTGATGCTGCGGGTCAAAGAAGGACAAGGCTGCAGCCATTTGGCCTGCCACTCAGGCCTGCATGAGCACTAGTGGAGGAGTAGTAGGGAGGGGCGCTGCGGGGGCTTGTGAGCGCCGCAGAGCATGTCGGGGCGAAATTCTCACAAGAACTAAAATAAATGCTCCGTCAGATATCAAAACACATTTTGGGGGAATTGATGACAGAGAGAGTAATTTGTATTCTTAAATGATGAATCAAGAAAAAATTGGGTTCCAGCAGAAGGGGCACTTTTCTAATCCAGGGCAAAAGGGCAGGTGCTTGAGCACCACTATAGTCCAGGCAAAATAGCCCATTTTGGAGCCAAAAATAGAATAAATTGTAAAAGATTTTTTTTTTAGCAAAGATCATTTCTATGCGAAGTCCAGAACAATATACTAAAAGTCCGACTATATATATATACACTATATATATATGCCCAAAATAAACCCAAATAGGCTTCATTTTTACCACAATAAAACTTTACATAGTGCAAGCAAATACATAAAAAGTAACTTATTTTGTATTACACGTTTCTTTTGAAACAAATTGAATATCAGAATCAGAATATTTCTGAATCAGCACTTTGGTCAGTGTATGCTGTGTGTAAATGTGCTCTATAAATAAAACTTACTTACTTACTTACTAGAATCATGTTTATTGGTCAAGTACATTTTCATATACAAGGAGTTTGTTCTGATTTTTAGTTGCTCTTATTGTACTTAAACTGAAAATATGCAGTATATCACAACAGTTAAGGATCAAATAAATATAATATACGTCCCTGGGGAGATAATATAATAATAAATACAATACATTGTCAACTGTTCATTAGAGTGACAGCAAGGGGGGGGGGAAACAAGGCAAGACAGGTTTATTTATATAGCATACTTCAGACATTTACTGTGCCTTTCAAATGCAAAAGGCTCATCCAAAGGGAAACCTAAAATGAAAATGCTTCAATATAAAAGAAAGAACAAAGTACAAAAAGTAATAATGGAAAGAACAAAGATGCAAATAATTAAAAGAAAGAACAGAGAGCCGATATTTAGAGCTTAGTCATAGGCACATGAAAAGGGAAATGTTTTTACCTAGATTAAAAAAATTGCTACATTTGCAGCACATATAAGATCTTTTGGCACTTTATTCTGGTTGCATGCAGCTAACAACTAAATGCTGCATTACCATGTTTGGTTTGAACTCTGGTCCATGGATCTAAGAGCCCGGTTTATATTCTTTAAATATATCAGAGATTATTCAGGGCCTAAACCATTCAGTGATTTACAGTCAGTAGTGACACTTTGAAATCCATTCTGTAGCTAACTGGAAGCCAGTTTGGAGATTCTAAAACTAAAATAATGTGCTCTGTTCTCTTGGTCTTGGTTAAAACTCTAGCAGCAGCATTTTTGAATGAGCTACAGCTGTTAAATGGTCTTCTTGGGAAGAGACCAATACAGTAGTCCACCCTACTGGAAATAAATGATGGCATGAGCTTCTCATGGTCTTCCCCTATAGTTTTACTTTGGTATGGCAGCAGGGTTAGTCAAATATTGTAGTTCAACTATTAGCTGCTGATAAGTCATTTAAAAATGTCATGGTTGTCATGGTCTACAAAAGATCAGATGTCGTAGTTGTAAATACTGATATTGTGGTAGGGTCAGATCATGTAGCAACACTTTATGTACGGTAGTTGTATCATCTGCTATCATAGTGTTCAGTCAGATGTTTTACTAGGACTGAACGGTTTATTGCATTAAAAAAATGTAAAAGATTTTCTAACCGTAATTTGCACGATTACAACGTGGTCTAAAAAAAAAAAAAGAAGGTTAAGATGGTACATTTTGCACACAGTGTTAAAAAAAAGTGCATGACTTGTGTTTATAATTACAATTACTTTTTTTTTAATTACTTAAATGCACAGTGGCAAAGCCACCGATTTGTTGTTCTTGTTTCTGTAATGAGCAGTTAAATAAAAGTGTAAAATGTGGGAAAGAATACTTTACAGTAAATATACCTAATATTGTGTTGGTCATTTTAAAATCATTCATAACGTTTTGTTGGGTAAAAAATTAAATCATTAAAAAATGGTATATTAAATCACCAACACAATATTGGTGAAAAATGTTCAGCCCTATGTTGTACTTGTACCAGATGCTGATGTGGTGACAGGGTCAGATGTAGTAGTATCCTCTGATGTTGTGGCAGCAGTACTCGTGGATGCTGAGGTAGTGGCATCTGCTGATGTAGTAGTAGGAACAGATGTAGTTGTGTCAGCTAATGTAGTAGTAGGAACAGATGTTGTTGTGTCAGCTAATGTAGTAGTAGGAACAGATGTTGTTGTGTCAGCTAATGTAGTAGTAGGAACAGATGTTGTTGTGTCAGCTAATGTAGTAGTAGGAACAGATGTAGTTGTGTCAGCTAATGTAGTAGTAGGAACAAATGTTGATGTGTCAGCTAATGTAGTAGTAGGAACATATGTTGTAGTAGGAACAGATGTTGTTGTGTCAGTTAATGTAGTAGTAGGAACAGATGTTGTAGTAGGAACAGATGTTGTTGTGTCAGCTAATGTAGTAGTAGGATCAGATGTTGTAGTAGGAACAGATGTTGTTGTGTCAGCTAATGTAGTAGTAGGAACAGATGTTGTTGTGTCAGCTAATGAAGTAGTAGGAACAGATGTTGTTGTGGCAGCTAATGTAGTAGTAGGAACAGATGTAGTAGTGCCAGCTAATGTAGTAGTAGGAACAGATGTTGTAGTAGGAACAGATGTTGTTGTGTCAGCTAATGTAGTAGTAGGAACAGATGTTGTTGTGTCAGCTAATGTAGTAGTAGGAACAAATGTTGATGTGTCAGCTAATGTAGTAGTATGAACAGATGTTGATGTGTCAGCTAATGTAGTAGTAGGAACATATGTTGTAGTAGGAACAGATGTTGTTGTGTCAGTTAATGTAGTAGTAGGAACAGATGTTGTAGTAGGAACAGATGTTGTTGTGTCAGCTAATGTAGTAGTAGGAACAGATGTAGTAGTAGGAACAGATGTAGTAGTAGGAACAGATGTTGTTGTTTCAGCTAATGTAGTAGTAGGAACAGATGTTGTTGTGTCAGCTAATGAAGTAGTAGGAACAGATGTTGTGGTAGCAGCTGATGTTGTGGTTGCAGCTAATGTTGTGGTCTCTGAGGGTGTAGTTGTCAGGGTGGAGGTAGGAGTTGGAGTTGGGGGGACAGGGCAGGAGAAGCTGCTGTCAGCATCTACACCAGTGGAGGAGAACTGGACAAAGCCCGGTGGGTCCCTGCTGATGTGCGAGTTGATCCAGGTCTGGTAACTTGACACTCTTGCATAGACTCCAGGATAACCAGGTCGAGCACATCCAAAGCCAAAACTGACTATACCGGATTGGACCCACACTGAGTTCTGTTGGGTCACCATTGGACCACCTGAGTCTCCCTGGAATATCATGGATTCATGAAAAGGTTATAGTTAGACAGTTACAGTAAACATTTGGGCCCATAAGCAAATTACAGATCCAGATAACAAAAATTTGTTTGATTTTATAAACAGATTTTTTATGTTTCTCTATAATCATTGTGAATAATTAGTGTGGAATCCAGTAATAAGTGTGGAATCCAGTTTTCCAATGTGATTGGTTGTAGTCTTTACATTACCTGACAAGAGTCTTTTCCGCCAAGTAGAAGTCCAGCACAGATCGTGTTTTCGGAGGTTGTCCCGAGTCCATAAAAGCAATCACACTGACGGTTCCCTATTACTGGTACCTCAACTTCCTGTAGAGTCCCAGGAAATGGAAGGAACACTAGGAGTGACATACAGAAAACAGATATCCTCAATGACTTTAGCAAAAGAAACATTATCTTGCTTATTGAAACATCCTTAGAAAGGTAAGATTACTCAGCTTCTAAATTTAGGGCCTGATTTACTAATATGCGAGCGCTTCTTAATCTGCGTTCGCAAATTAACGCACTGTGTTTTTGCGCATTTTACTTGGTATTTATCAAACCAGATCGCGCTGGGCAATCTGTGTTTACTCCGCCCTATATAGGGCCTGATTTACTAACATTGCGACCGCTGCTTAAACTGCGTTCGCACATTAACGCACAGTGTTTTTCCGCATTTTCCGTGGTATTTATTTAGGAAGAGAAAATGAAGCTTCAGCAAGTGGAGATAGATATATTGGTTCACGTTCGCTCAATCATTGAACCTGATTCAATGTGTGCGCTGCTATTGTTGTTCTGCCCGCCATCACCTACAGCAAGATGTTTAAAAGAACACGATTATAAAGAATATGCTATTGGTGGCATTAATGCATAAACTGTCTATTATAACAATATAGATGTGTACATGGCGAGATTAATAATTTCTACAAGGGACATGGGTTCACTACAATATATATGGACGTGGGTGCAATCAATGGTTCATATTGCGTTCGGAAAGTTTGCGATTTCAAAAAAAGTCCTGTTTGATGTCTATAATTTCAGCTGTTGCAGTGGGGAAATGTATTGACCAGTGCGCCATAGCAATGCTTCGAGTACCTGTGTGAATATTTGTGAAGGCTGAGATATATCAACTGCTGATACTATAACTGTTTGAAATGATACGGTGCCAATATTTGCAATGTTTACCAACTGATTGAATGGAATGTGATCTCCGGTTGGAGGGTTAGATGTCATCTCTGATCTGGTTCAGTAATTGAAGTATTGCGTGGCTGGTTAACCTGTACCGTCTAATGATTTGTGGTTCATTTAACTGAAAATGTGTTATGCGAGTTGAAACAATTATTTCTGTGCGCTGTCTCTGTCTTCTTTCTTCGCCTTTCTCTTATCACTGCTGCCATATCAACGTTTTCAGACTCAATGAAATTGCGCTTCCTGGTTAAGACGTGCTTTTATGAGGCGGAGAATTATCCTGCAAATTCGAGACGTGCGCTCGACAGGCAGTTTAGTAAATACCACACATGACATCATTAGGCGCACTTACCTTGTCTCCACCCATGTAAATTGCGCCTCACGCCTACGTTACCACCCACCTCCACGTTACGTCCCCTGTTCACACCCACAGGTGTTAATATGCGCTGCGGCCCCTTAGTAAATACCGTTTTATGTTTACGACCGCTATTTTACGCCAGAAATGGGCGCAATCCTGTTAGTAAATCAGGCCCTTAGTCCTTTAGTTTAGATTTGTTGACATAATTTGGAACATGCCACATTACCTTTTGAAGGTACGTCATTACAGTCACCTAGTAAGGGTCTGTGAATTTAGTGATGGTTTCTGTCGCTACGAGTGCTTTACCTCCTTCTTCAACGTTTCCCCAGCCAGTGACCCAGCCTTCAGTGCCATTGTGGAACAAGCTGTTGCTGGCTGCCAGACAGACAGGTCTGATGTGGTCACTGAAGGTTATAGGTGTGCTCAACCTAATCAGTGCAATGTCATTGTTGAATGTGTTCGAATCATAATCTGGATGCAAGATGATCCTGGTCACCGTCCTGGTCACATCATTGGGGCCACTAACATCCAGATTCTGAACACCCAGGTGCACAGTCAAATTTGTAGGATCAGAACTGGGAATGGACAAAAAATAATGTTTGTAACAGTAATGTCAAACAGCAGAGGAACAATGCATATTTTACTCATTAGTTAATTTACTTATTCTGTCACAGTATACTGGTTATTTTATAATGAAATAGAACTGATATCATAGAATCATTGTGGTATGTTAAGAGAGTAAATAAGTAACAGGTGATCTTGTAGTCATTGACAGTTGTGGTTTGTGCAAGATGGGACCCAGTATGCCTATAAAGTTCTTTATAACTGTGGATCAGAAAAAGAAGAAATGGAGTGCATGCATCTCATGAGGTAAACCAGTCTAATCTGGTACCTGTATCATAACAACCTCAGACTGCCACAGGGCCTCTTAGTATTCATACAAAACTAGCTCTACCTAATATCAGATCTCTAGCCAACAAATGTTTCTTAGTCAGTGACATTATAATATCATACAATTTAAATGTTTCTTACTGGGATCTGGGTAGCAGAAGGCAGAAGTGATAAGAGACAGCACCAGTACATTTTAGTTACATGACTACGTGCTGAACTGGTGAAAAAGGAGGAGAAGTAGCTGCTTCGTTTAAAGATACGCACTGGTGCACAAACTGACTTGCAGCAAATAGTTAATGGCTCACTGTTATCAGTCGTTGACTCAAACTCACTTAAAACAACAGCTATCAACTTAGCAATGTTTTTTTTTTATAAAAGCATTCTGACAAAAAATATACGAAAATTAGCATTAGCAAAAACTAAATACCACGTCCAAAATCTTTGTGTTGTAATAGACCCAGATCTCAGCTTTACCAGCCATATCAAAGCGATCACCAAAACAGCCTTCTATCATCTTAAGAATATCACCAGAGTCGGGAGTTTGGTGTTCCAAAAAGACCAAGGGCAGCTCATCTATGCTTTTATCTCCAGTGGGCAGGATGCCTGTAGTGGTCTCTTAACTGGACTTCCCCAAACACGTAAGAGCTGCAGCTCATTCAAAATCCTGCTGCTACAGTATTTAGGCTTCCAGTTGATTCCAGAAACGATGTTTAGTTTTGGGCTTTGAATATACATCTCTGATATGATTCAAATATAAACCAAATAGGGCTCTTAGATGGACTCAGCTCAGTTAGGAGAACCCAGAGTCCAAACTAAACATGGTGATGCAGCATTTAGCTGTTATGGTGCATGCAACCAGAACAAACTGCCAGAAGATCTTGCCAGAAGATTGGTGTGCCCCAAATGTAGCAGTTTTTAAATCCAGGTTTAAAACATTTCTCTTTACATGTGCCTATGATTGAGCTCTAAAACATGCACTCTAATGCCATTCAATTCTGAAAGAAGACCTTTAGTCACTCTCAATGGGGAAGAAAAGTCTTCGGCTTTTTCTGTGTTTCGTAACACCGGCGGGACTATTTTCCCTATTTCCATCACTTTATGTGCTTTGTACTTTCTTTTAATTATATTTTTTATCTTGATAGTTTTTCATGACTTTGTCTTTATTTTACGTTGGATGTTCCTGCTTTTGTTAATGTAAAGCACCAGGAATTAACTCAGTATATGAAATATGCTATATAAATAAACTTGCATTTCCTTGCCTTGAGGGTCAGTCTTTCAAATACCAACTAACCTTTTAAAGCAGTGTGCAGCTGTTACAACCCATTGTCTATTGATGAGGGAGCCCCCACAGAAATGTCCATGTCGCTTCTGCAGGCTAACTTGCCAGGGCCATTTTCCTGGAGGGCTGTCCTGTCCCCCAACAATCTTGTTCGTTATTGTAGGTCTACCACACACTGAGAGAAGGAGAGTGGAGATATTAAGCAACACCCAAAGCATAGACAAGGTGATAATGTGGCCTAAAAGAGAATAAGACTAATTTTCTTGAGTCATTTTATACTCACAAGCAGCAGAAGGCTCTGAGTTGGTGTTGTTGGAACCTGCAAATGAGGAACCAGCAGAATTTTTTTTTTTACAGTTGTAAACATTCAGAGAAATTATTTAACATCACACAAGTAAGACGATACATTACATATATACTCTTAACATTATACAGCTACAGGACTGTTTCATTCTGTAATTTTGCATTCATTTCCATAATATGTGTTTTAATTGTTTTAACATTCTTACTTTCAGCTTGTACGCTGTTGACATCTACATTGAATCCAGCAATGTCTGGACTGTTTGATGAAGCAGCTTCTACCAGGGTGTCTGTGATATTGCTGACAGTGACAGACTCCACACCATTAAATATAAGGGTTGTGTCCGCAACCACTGATCCATTACTAGAATGGAACGAATACATGAAGTGAGAAATCTACATTCATGTGGAATGTATGTACCCATAAAATGTAAAACACAGAAAAAGACACATTTACCGTGCTCACCTAAAACCATTCACTTCAGTGCGATTGAAACGTGAGCCAAACTGTTTGGCGTAGATGATATTCAACTAAAATTGAAAAACAAAGAACACTTCAGAGAGAATGCTCTATAACAGACCATGGTCCCCACAAGAAAAGATAAAACATCTCTCCACTGTAAATCCACTGTATACCATTAGTTTGAAACAATCCATTACAATATGAAACAATTGAAAGGATAAATAGTTAATGCTGAGACATTACCGCTGAGGTAACTGCAGCTGAGAGATTTCTGAAGGCTAGTGAGGAGGTGTCCTGCAGATCTTTTGTATATTCCTTTGCCATTCTGAATGTCATGTCGAATCTCGACTGTGCCTTAGGTCTGGCAGATACTGGGGTTGAGTGTTGAGCGGTGGTGGATTCTTGAGCAGATGTTGTAGGGACTGATGTAGTAGTAACTTCTGATGTTGTCTTTTGAGCTAATGTAGTGGTGGGGATGGATGTTGTAGTAGGAACAGATGTTGAAGTAGGAAGAGATGTTGTTGTGTCAGCTAATGTAGTAGTAGGAACAGATGTTGTAGTAGGAACAGATGTTGTTGTGTCAGCTAATGTAGTGGTAGGAACAGATGTTGTAGTAGGAACAGATGTAGTTGTGTCAGCTAATGTAGTAGTAGGAACAGATGTTGTAGTAGGAACAGATGTTGTTGTTTCAGCTAATGTAGTAGTAGGAACAGATGTTGTTGTGTCAGCTAATGTTGTGGTAGCAGCTAATGTTGTGGTCTCTGAGGGTGTAGTTGTCAGGGTGGAGGTAGGAGTTGGAGTTGGGGGGACAGGGCAGGAGAAGCTGCTGTCAGCATCTACCCCAGTGGAGGAGAACTGGACAAAGCCCGGTGGGTCCCGGCTGATGTGCGAGTCGATCCAGGTCTGGTAACTGGACACCCTTGCATAGACTCCAGGATAACCAGGTCGAGCACATCCAAAGCCAAAACTGACTATACCGGATTGGACCCACACTGAGTTCTGTTGGGTCACCATTGGACCACCTGAGTCTCCCTGGAATATCATGGATTCATGAAAAGGTTATAGTTAGACAGTTACAGTAAACATTGGGGCCTCAAGCGAATTACAGATCCAGATAACAAAAATGTGTTTGATTTTATAAACAGATTTTTATGTTTCTCTATAATCATTGTGAATAATTAGTGTGGAATCCAGTAATAAGTGTGGAATCCAGTTTTCCAATGTGATTGGTTGTAGTCTTTACATTACCTGACAAGAGTCTTTCCCGCCAAGTAGAAGTCCAGCACAGATCATGTTTTCGGAGGTTGTCCCGATACCATAAAAGCAATCACACTGACGGTTCCCTATTACTGGTACCTCAACTTCCTGTAGAGTCCCAGGAAATGGAAGGAACACTAGGAGTGACATACAGAAAACAGATATCCTCAATGACTTTAGCAAAAGAAACATTATCCTGCTTATTGAAACATCCTTAGAAAGGTAAGATTACTCAGCTTCTAAACTTAGTCCTTTAGTTTAGATTTGTTGACATAATTTGGAACATGCCACATTACCTTTTGAAGGTATGTCATTACAGTCACCTAGTAAGGGTCTGTGAATTTAGTGATGGTTTCTGTCGCTACGAGTGCTTTACCTCCTTCTTCAACGTTTCCCCAGCCAGTGACCCAGCCTTCAGTGCCATTGTGGAACACGCTGTTGCTGGCTGCCAGACAGACAGGTCTGATGTGGTCACTGAAGGTTATAGGTGTGCTCAACCTAATCAGTGCAATGTCATTGTTGAATGTGTTCGAATCATAATCTGGATGCAAGATGATCCTGGTCACCGTCCTGGTCACACCATTGGGGCCACTAACATCCAGATTCTGAACACCCATGTGCACAGCCAAATTTGTAGGATCAGAACTGGGAATGGACAAAAAATAATGTTTGTAACAGTAATGTCAAACAGCAGAGGAACAATACATATTTTACTCATTAGTTAATTTACTTATTCTGTCACAGTATACTGGTTATTTTATAATGAAATAGAACTGATATCATAGAATCATTGTGGTATGTTAAGAGAGTAAATAAGTAACAGGTGATCTTGTAGTCATTGACAGTTGTGGTTTGTGCAAGATGGGACCCAGTATGCCTATAAAGTTCTTTATAACTGTGGGTCAGAAAAAGAAGAAATGGAGTGCATGCATCTCATGATGTAAACCAATCTAATCTGGTACCTGTATCATAACAACCTCAGACTGCCCCAGGGCCTCTTAGTATTCATACAAAACTAGCTCTACCTAATATCAGATCTCTAGCCAACAAATGTTTCTTAGTCAGTGACATTATAATATCATACAATTTAGATGTTCTGTAAATTAATTTCTTAAACTCTCAAGGAAACAGTTTGGCATCTTAAATTATCAACATATTGTCTCAACACACTGCTGCACAAACTGACTTGCAGCAAATAGTAAATTACTCACTGTTATCAGTCATTGACTCAAACTCACTAAAAACCACAGCTATCAACTTAGGAATGTTGTTTTTATAAAAGCATTTTGTTAAAAAAGAGAAGAAAATTAGCATAAGCAAAAACTAAGTATAATGTCCGAAATCTTTGCGTTCTAAAAGACCCAGATCTCAGCTTTACCAGCCATATCAAATCAATCACAAAAACACCCTTCTATCATCTTAACAATATCACCAGAGTCAGGAGCTTGGTGTTCCAAAAAGACCAAGGGCAGCTCACCTATGCTTTTATCTACAGTGGGGTGGACGACTGTAATGGTTTCTTAACTGGACTTCCCCAAAAAAAAACATGTAAGAGCTGCAGCTCATTCAAAATCCTGCTGCTACAGTATTTAGGCTTCCAGTTGATTCCAGAAACGATTTTTAGTTTTGGGCTTTGAATATACAACTCTGATATGATTCAAATATAAACCAAATAGGGCTCTTAGATGGACTCAGCTTAGTTAGGAGAACCCAGAGTCCAAACTAAACATGGTGATGCAGCATTTAGCTGTTATGGTGCATGCAACCAGAACAAACTGCCAGAAGTTCTTGCCAGAAGATTGGTGTGCCCCAAATGTAGCAGTTTTTAAATCCAGGTTTAAAACATTTCTCTTTACATGTGCCTATGATTGAGCTCTAAAACATGCACTCTAATGCCATTCAATTCTGAAAGAAGACCTTTAGTCACTCTCAATGGGGAAGAAAAGTCTTCGGCTTTTTCTGTGTTTCGTAACACCGGCGGGACTATTTTCCCTATTTCCATCACTTTATGTGCTTTGTACTTTCTTTTAATTATATTTTTTATCTTGATAGTTTTTCATGACTTTGTCTTTATTTTACGTTGGATGTTCCTGCTTTTGTTAATGTAAAGCACCAGGAATTGCCTCAGTATATGAAATATGCTATATAAATAAACTTGCATTTCCTTGCCTTGAGGGTCAGTCTTTCAAATACCAACTAACCTTTTAAAGCAGTGTGCAGCTGTTACAACCCATTGTCTATTGATGAGGGAGCCCCCACAGAAATGTCCATGTCGCTTCTGCAGGCTAACTTGCCAGGGCCATTTTCCTGGAGGGCTGTCCTGTCCCCCAACTATCCTGTTCGTTAATGTAGGTCTACCACACACTGAGAGAAGGAGAGTGGAGATATTAAGCAACACCCAAAGCATAGTCAAGGTGATAATGTGGCCTCAAAGAGAAGAAGACTAATTTTCATGAGTAATTGAATACTCACAAGCAGCAGAAGGCCCTGAGTTGGTGTTGTTGGAACCTGCAAATGGAGAACCAGCAGAAAAAACTTTACATTTGTAAACAATCAGAGAAATTCTTTTACAATTGTATCACACAAGTAAGACATATATACATAATGTCTTATATACTCTGAACATTAAACAGGTACCTGACTGTTTCTGTAATTTTTACATTAATTTCCATAATGTTTTACTATATTTTAGCAGTAATAATTGGCTTCTTTTAAATAATCTATAAAACAATTCCACACCTTTTGGCACATACCAGAAAATGTAAAGGACATAACATCTATTGTTAAATTGCCACTATCTATCGCAGACTGAATAATGTTGCCAAGGTCATCAACAGCGGGTGGTGAGGTAGAATTAAAGAGAATGCTGAGATCTGTGATGACTGATCCAGAGCTGTCCCCAAAGAAATGGGAAGAAAACAAACAAATGTCAGAATTTTATTTTCAAACCCATCAGTGAAAGTTACCCATACATGGAGAAAGTATATGAGTATGTATATAAGGATAATATTTACCTGAATCTCTGCACCACCAATGCAAAGAAATTGATAAAAGCTTGGGCAAAAAAAGGAGAGAGCTAGGAAAAATAGAATAAACAAATAAGTCAACCTGACAAGATATAATGAAATAGCATAAAGCTTTATGTGAGACTTTTTTTTAATGAACTCACTAAAGAAAATGTTTCAGGAAGTAATAAAAGTACAGCTGCATTTTTTTAATTTACTTTCTCACTTTCAGTTAATAGTGATCTTAAAACAAAAAAATCTGAGTAAACAGAAGTCTTACCTCCGTCTCAATAAGTTGAGCCAACTGTCTGTACTCAGGAGATGACGTGTTGGAAAGGCTGTCATTGAAAATGGCATTCAGAAACAACTGAAGTGAAGCTGAGGAGGTACCACCTGCAGTTACAGAAAGTGTTGAGGAAGTGAGGGCTTACTAGCATTCACACACATCATGAACTGTGAAACACATTCATTGTGGACTCAAAACTAGTGAAATAAGGTAGTGAAGAAAAGCTTGCATTCTGCCAGAGATAGAAGCAAAGTCGTGCATGTTTGACCAAGACTATTTTTAGGTCTACATGTTTTGGAATTTAAATAACATTTGATGAAAACATTTAACAGCTTTTTTTTTTTTTTTTTTTTAACTTTGTTAGCTGCATTATACCTGTCGTAGTTGTAGCAGCTGTAGTAGGGTCTGATGTTGTGATGGATGTTGTAGGGATGTTTGTAGTTGTAGCAGCTAATGTTGTAGTATCAGCTAATGTAGTAGTAGGAACAGATGTTGTTGTGTCAGCTAATGTTGTTGTTGGAACAGATGTTGTTGTGTCAGCTAATGTTGTAGTAGGAATAGATGTTGTTGTGTCAGCTAATGTTGTAGTAGGAATAGAAGTAGTAGTAGGAACAGATGTAGTAGTTGGAACAGATGTTGTAGTAGGAACAGATGTTGTTGTGTCACTTAATGTAGTAGTAGGAACAGATGTTGTTGTGTCAGCTAATGTTGTAGTATCAGCTAATGTAGTTGTAGCAGCTAATGTTGTTGTAGGCATATCTGTTGTCGTAGCAGCTACTGTAGTGGTTGGACTTGATGTTGTAGCGGATGTTGTAAGTATAGGTGTGGTAGTCACTTCTGATGTAGTAACAGCTAATGTGGTTGTGGCAGGAGGAGATTTAATAGTTGTAGCAACTGGTGTTCTGGTGGTAGTAGTGGTAGCTTTGGTTGATTCTGTAGTTGTTTCAGTCACTCCAGGTGGTCTGTATGGCCCTGATGGTATGTCTGGGAAACCCCAGTATTCCCCAAAGCGCCCAAACTCAGTTTCAGAGTCAGTTGTGTCTGTATTGGAGGAGGAGTCAGTTGTGTCTGTGTCTGTGTCTGAATCTGATGTGTCTGTATTGCAGGAGGAGTCAGTTGTGTCTGTGTCTGTGTCTGAATCTGATGTGTCTGTATTGCAGGAGGAGTCAGTTGTGTCTGTGTCTGTGTCTGAATCTGATGTGTCTGTATTGCAGGAGGAGTCAGTTGTGTCTGTGTCTGTGTCTGAATCTGATGTGTCTGTATTGCAGGAGGAGTCAGATGTGTCTGTGTCTGTGGATGAATCTGTTGGTATGTATGGTTCATATGGAAGGTCGGGAAAACCCTTGATGGATCTGGGTGAACGAGCTCGATGTTTCTGGGTACAAGAGACTTTGACTTTTTGAAGTTTTCCGATTAGGTCCAAATAAATCAGTGTTAAAGTTTGTTCTGTCTGTGGAGAGATATAGAGATAATCATTTTAAAAATGTAAGAAAAATTGTACCTAGTCATTTTACATTTGCACTACATCTACATCATAGTTTAGTTTCCCTTACATATCAGTTTTAATAAATATGTACCGTATTGATTAAAAGGAATCTTACCTCAATATTAATTTTGACATACAGAAACTTATTGTTTCTCCATTGTTTGACATCCTTGTTTTGATCCACATGGAGACCTTGAACAGCAAACGTTATTATTTCATTTAGAGTCACATTGTGATACTTAAAATACCTTCTATTACATTTCCTGATAAACTTTAAAATTAGCTGGACAAACTAGCAGGTTCGGTTTTTATAAGAAAACTGTTTCTATAGACACATTAGAAATCATGTGTCTTATGTTATATAAAAAACAATAAACACCAAACATACACGACACCAAAGTACCAAATCACCTACCATTTGGCATAGAGTACTCACCAGGCACTAAAACATTCTTCAGAGTGCGTCCAGACAGTTTCACAGTCATTTCACTGTTCTCACACTTAATTTGAGGAGGCACAGCTTTTGAAGCAGCACGTGATGGTGTGACAGTAAGGCACAAGGCAGTCCCTGTTATGTTTTGCTTCAGCCCATGGTCGAAGTACTGCACCATCAGAGCATGGAGCTGCATCCACTCCATCACCTAGGGATTGCATGTTAGATAACAAATCTGTATATAGAATACATATTATTAAATATACAACATAAAAAGGACACAGAGGTGTGGTAACACTTGGAGATGCAGGATTAACAGTGTATATCAACACTACGAGTTCCTTGCCTTGTGATGAAGGTAGCAACCATTAAAGTAGACCTTAAGGAGCATCCAAGGTCCATGTTTCACTGCTGTGTGCTTGCAGTGGGCAGGGAGATGCTGGATGCTGATGGGAGACAGGTTGTCTGTGGAAATGAGAGTCAAGGAACTACATTAATGTGGGGCTATATCCAGATACTGTGCTGTGTACTAACATTATCTATACTGACCGGTAAGCAGGAATAGATGGGTTTGTCTGGCCTCAGCAATCCTCAGAATGAGAGACTCGCTTTCACAGTGAAACTGTGGCAGATAATCTTCTGTTATATTCATTCCATCCAAACTCTTGGAAGATACTGAAAAGAGAACAGAGCCCAGACCAAAAATGCAAAAGGTTACATAATATTGCAGACACCAAAGTAAAGGTTTGCATTGAGTGAGGACCTTATTGTTTTGAGGAAGTCACCAGTAATGCTTAACAAAAAACACATTTGAATGCCATTCCTGCATATCAGGCTATTCTGTGGTGACAAGGAAAGATGGGAAACATGCACACTAATGCAAACTTCAGCTTAACGTGATTGTTTAGCACAAGTGATCTCTCACGAGACATGGCATAGCACAGGCCTGTAATTGTGTTGGGTTATCTGGAGACACCCCTGGACTATCCTTAGGGACCTAATCAATAAGGCAATGCACTGTGCTTTTTATAGCATTGCATGTTGTCTCAAATTAAACCTGGGTTAGTTAAGGATAAGGATAAGAGTTGGTTTTGGTCAAATGTAATAATATGTAGATACACAGCAGTACAATAGTACACAGTGTTAGCCATCATTGATGAATGAATTTTAAACCAAAATCATCCTTTTCTCTGGAATTCTAAATCTGAATGGCTGAGTGAACAGTAGTTACCATACAAGTCTGGAGATTTTATTGTACGATGCAGTTCTTATTGTTTCCATCGCAGGAAGAGCAGATAATCCATGAGATGCACGATTTAAGGAAACATTTTCATCCTTAAACTCATACAGCAGCCGGGCAGTATAGTTGTAGTCTAAAATAGCACTGCAATTAAATTAACGTTTGTCACATCAATTGTGCCTTTATGTGAAACACAGGTATCATACTCACACTGTAGGTGCCTCCAGGTCTGCTGTTTCTTCAAAATGGCTCTAATCATACTATTGCGCTTCACGCTAGCTTCAGGAACTACGGTTTTGCTTGACATGTTGAAGTGATGGGATGAATTCGATGAGGCTGAGTGGTAGTCCATGTTCCCTGATGTCTCATTCATTTGAGGTGCTCTAAGCTGTCTCACTGCAGAGACACCACACACTTGCAGAAGTACTCCACCATAAACCAACACTAGTGTTGGTAGGATCAACAAAACACCTCCTGCCATTTTCATGTAAAGAATAAAAAACGATATAAATGTTCTCTCCTCAAAAGAAAAGTCTTCCGGAAGCTCAGTGTTCACACTAACATCACTTGTATTGTTTTCTTCCAACAATGAAGGCCGGATCCTGGCACTCTGAGATGACAGCAGGAGCAGTGGTGGAGTGTGAATGATTCTGTCATAGACAGGAGACACACTCAGTGTGCTATATATCTAATCTGGAACGTCAAACTTGATTAACTCACAGCCAAAGAGCTATTTGGGCTAGGTCGTTATCAGAACACAAAAATGAGGTACAAACATTTTGCCTAGTTAGGAACAGAACTATAAGCATTTAACTATCTTGTTTACTGAACAGAGACAGAATGGTCATGAATCAGATTGTATATTATTGTGTATTGCATGTCTACACACCATTACCACTACCACAGCACTGAAAGTACATACCAAAATGCTTAACCAAACAATGAATGGCTTCGTCATCCTACATTGCAGCCATACCATGATTTAGTAATACGCTATAGTCATTTTTCTTTTAGTATTGGGAATTGAAGTAATTGGGCAAAGTTGACGTTTGGGCATCAAGTCTTCTCTGGGCCTCCACAGAACTATACAAATTAAACTGTATGTGGATTATAGCATTGGACTGTTTTCAGATTTTTGTTTTGTTGTCCCAAAGTTTGTCTGGTGTCCTGTTGTGTTTAACTGAATCACACTTGATCTGGGCCCATATGTGCATACCAGGGGCGGCTCGTCCATAAGGGCGATTGGGGCGACGCACTGCCTATGGGAAAAGGAAAAAAGAAAAAAAATGAAAGCGTCTGCTACACGACTACATGTAAATGTATATTTCATATTTTTTTTCTGTCGGATTCTATCACTAGACCATCTGATCTGCCTCTGTATGTCATTGTCGAATCAGGTAACAGTCATTCAGTCAGCCTAGAGTCGTGATTCAAATGCCTCGCCCCTTCAGGGCGATTTTGGGCGAAATGAAAATCGCCCAAGATCTCTCCCATTGACTCCCATGTTAAATGCGTTTTTTTCACAAAACAGAGCTCAATGCATTCTCTATGGCTTCCGGGAGGGCTCGCAAAAGCCTACGGTAAAAGCCAATGAGGACGTCACACAGCTTCGACAGAGGCATTTTAAGATGGCACCTGTTCAGCACAACTAGATCCTCTCTTTGACAAAAACTTCTTTTTAGTCAGCGTAATAATGAAAATAAATTGACCAAAAAAACAATTAGGACTTCCTAAACCAAATGTATCCATTCAACAGTTTTCTACAAAGGGAGGGAAATTGGAACAAAAGAAAATCGCGGTCGTGAAGTGGCTAACGCGGTCTGTATTTACTAGAGGTGTGCAAAAAAATCGATTCACATTCGTATCGCGATTCAAGTGCTTCCGATTCAGAATCGATTCATAGAATTCCAAAAATCGATTCATATTAAAAATATATATTTTTTTCTATTAACGTTCTTTTTGGCTTCGCAAACTGTGTAGTAGGCTAACGTTACGGTTTGAGTGATGGTGAGCGTGATACGGCGAAATGGTTGATAAAAAGCTTCTGAATAGAAAGTTTACCTTTAAAATTTGTGTTGTGCAAAAGAAGCGAGCTTCACTGTTGTCTGAAAATGTCAACAGGCAGCTGGCTGAAAGCACAGAAGTAGTAGGCTTACCTTTTATTGGTAACCTAACTGTTACGGTTCATTGTTTTTGGAATAAGAGGCATGACTTCTATGTTCACAGCAAATTTGAAAAAAAGAAAATATTAAGCCATGGTTTAACTGCACTTGAGTCTGAAATGTGCACTTTATAATTCTATTTTGTACCGCCCTGTTTGGCAATGTTGTTTTTCAATAAAATAAAAAAAGCCAATCCACTTTTCCATGATAAGAACATTAAAATATAATTTGCGATTAATTCATTTGCGATTCATCGCGATTAAATATTGTAATCGTTTAACAGCACTAACATTTACATACTGTGAATCAATTTTTTTGAATCGAGAATCGTTTTTGAATCGAAAATCGTTTTTGAATCGAAAATCGATTTTGAATCGAATCGTGAGCCTAAAAATCGGTATCGAATCGAATCGTGACATTTTCTGAATCGTGCACCCCTAGTATTTACCACTGTCACTTTTCATAGGTTTCACAGTGTGAATTAACTTTGAATTATTTTTTATGTGATGTCTTATTTAGCTTTTGTAAGCCAATACTTTAAAGATCAGTCAATAAATATCGTTGGTTTGGATGAATGTTGCCCCCTTCTTTATGTTGTTAGTGGACATATCATGTGTCCTGTTCAGCTATGTTACATCATACAACATTTGAGACATGTGGATAATGAAAAAGTGGGATCATTTAATGTGGAGCCACATCATGTTTGCTTATGAAGGCTCCTGAATGTAACTTTCTTCCATAGCGTTCCACTTGTAACTTGCTACTCTAGCTATGTAGAAAGAGGGGAGATATTACTGTTGGTTGCTGCCAATAGTGGACAAAAATGTATTGCTGTATGAGTAAATCGGATAACTTATTGTACCTACTGAATGGGTCGCCTTAATCATTATCAAAAAAATTGCCCCCCCTGAGAATATTTTTCAGGAGCCACTTTTAGGGCCTGAACTTTCAAACAAGTTTTATGCTCTAGAACAGCTGAAACAGACAGCATGGAAATCTGCAGTTGGTGGGTTTCAGCAGTTCTGATGTTTTCCCCGTCAGCTTCCTATCATAGGTTAGACTTTGTTCATAATGCTGTTTGGAGGAACAAGATCTGACAGAGGGCAAGTGGGACACTTCAGATATGCATGCCATCGTCCCTCATCCAGTGTGCGTCATGGAGGTTCGTCATTGCGTGACGCATAGTAGAGGCCTTGGCATCAGTTGGCTAACCTATAAAAGAAGTCCTGTGAATACATCAGAACATTCCTAATACAAAAATATTCTGACAGAGGAGATTAGCAATCCACTCTACCCATAGTAATATCTGTATAAACAATGATACTGGCAAAGCATTGCATTAGCACGGTGTGTATCCATGACCCAGTAATTGTTTTATCAGTTGTCACTTATCAGTGTGTATTATTACCTTTGTATTTCAGTTTTTTACAGTCATTTTCACACTTGGCTCAATACAATGTTCACCTATTCAAAACACTTGCTGACATTAAGATGCTCTTTTCAAAGCAATTAACGTTCAGCTCATAACCAATACTATAAAGATGACTGCAGATGGAAATGTGCTGCATTTTGACAGACACGTGATACTATACCCCTGAAAATAATATTTTTGTAACCATCTTTTTAACATCTTTACTAAAGTGATCATATTTGCTTTGAATTGTCTACAGGCAAAGTGTTATGGAGTTGATGTAAGTTAGGGGTTTTCAATGAGAAGAACTGACCCAATAATGCAATTTTATACCACACTCAAAGTGGTATCTAAAGGACAGATTGGCCCTCATTCTCGATCTTTTTCTGTAATTCTTCAGAAATTTTTCTTACACGACTTCGCAAAAACAACGTAAGAGAAACGCTTCCGCTGCATTCCCGCACGCTTGAAAATGTGTTCATAAGCAGCTGTGTTCCTTCCGATTAGTTTCTTAGATTGATGCGCATTCTCGTGAAAGTGGATTTGCATACATACACGCCTCGCCAGCTCCTTATTAGGGCACGCAGCCATTAACCAAGTGTGCCATTAACCAAATCTACACGAAAGCAACTCGTAACAGGTGTTTATTAATAAGATGGAGATATTTTCTTACGTTGAACTTCCGAAGTCCGTAAAACACTTTTAAGAAGTCACTTTAAAAAAAAAAATCGAAAAATGGCTACCACAAGTGTGAAGACAGGTCACGAATAGGAGTATAAATTGCAGTCAGTGCTGTCAGCCAAAATTGCCACCGTAAGTGTGAAGACTGGTCACACGAGAAGCCGTATAAATGGCAGTAAGTGCAGTAACAGTTCTCAGAGATTGGGTTTGGTGTTTATTTATTTATTCACTTACATTTGCAGTGTTCATGTACATGTACATTTACATTCAGTCATTTAGCAGACGCTTCGTCCAAAGTGAAACGTAATTGTTAATGATACAAATATTCTCGTATTTATTATTATTATAATTAGTTTAATCCGAGGATGTCTGTAGAGTTGACGTGAACGCAATCACCAACGGGTTCTCACAAATTCAACCGTTAACCCTTTTACAGTAACACAGAGTTTTTTCAAATGTCATTCCTCAACGCGATTCCTCAAATAACCACAAGATGGCCCGTGGAATCCCTTTTGAGAAGATTCCTGCAGAGTTACGACTGCTATTTCGTGTTCTGAAAGTCGTCTGAAATTCAGAAGAAAGCACAGAAGAAAAAACTATGGAGAATGGCAAATGTTTTCCTAAATCCACCGAAGTGGAGTTCCTTCTGAAATCCTTCCGAAAGCCTTCCCAACTGCTGTCGAGAATGAGGGCCATTGTTCTTATCTTAACACACTATAACCCATTACCTCAGCAAGAAAACCTTTAGGTTTGCTTCAGATGAAATCCATCCTTATCATTCATCAAGTGCTCTTACATGGTATGACAATGATGAAGCTAGACAATGAGTGCAGTCACTGCTGAATTAGGTTTTTTGTTTTGGTAGAACTGAAAGGCAGACACTTTCTGGGGCTCAAAGTGCAGAAATTCAGATCAGGGCCACAAGAGCACTCCCAGTATGTTATCACTTGCGATTATGTTTTCATCAGACTGCTTTGGTTCACATCTGGTTCAGTAGACATCCCAGGGTCACAAATCTTTCTTCCACACTCGTTCCCTATTTTCCATAGCCTGGCTCTGTCCACCTGTTTCGGTGTTTCCCCAAGCTCACCTATACCAGACTCTATCTCTAAGTGAACTTGAGGATTTGTTGATCATTTTTTTACTACAACTTTTTTTGTTGTTGTTAAACATACCTCATTTCCCTAAATTCACAAGGGCTCTCTCTAGTCTCTCTATAATGCTCTGAATACAGTAAGGAATTCAATTATTTTGTGCTTTCTTAAATTAATAATAATCGGCTTTTAATTCTCATAGCTTTTTTCTGCACCAGGAAATTTAAAAGTGTCCGTTTTGAACCCCACAGTAGGTAATGTATGGAACTACGACCGAAAAATACAATTTACAATAATACAATATTGGCACCCCTGGCTGCACTTCTGTCAGAGAATGTACTTATTCTACCAGAAAAGTGTTGCAATTACCAATGTTTTGGTATTCACATGTTGATATCTATTGTTTGCATTGAAACAACATAAAATAAGCAGCAGAGAAAAGCCAAATCTGACATGATTCCACACAAATCACCAAAAGTGGACTGGACAAAATTATTGGCACCCTTTCAAAATTGTTAGAAATAATTGTATTTCAACCATGAAATGCTCCTTTATTTTGTATTTAAACTCATCTGTGGCAAGTCACAGTTGCTGGTAATATAGAAATCACACTAGAAACGAGTAAAATTGGAGAAAAGTTGACCCAAACCTTGTGCTGGGTGTCTGTGTAAACTACACTGAGCATGGAGAAAATATAATCTGTCACCATTTGAATGAAATGGGATGCTATGGTAGGAGACCAGGAGGTCCCCACTGCTGACACAGAGACATAAAAAAGCCAGATGACACCAAAGTAGAGCTTTTTGGTAAAGCAGTTTACAGAAAACGAAATGAGGCCTTCAAAGAAAAGAACACGGTCCCTACAGTCAAACATGGTGGAGGTGGGCCGATGTTTTGCGGTTGCTTTGCTGCTTCTGGAACACGATGCCTTGACTGTGTGCTTGGCATCAAGAAATCTGAGGACTACAAAATAATTTTTGGGCGCAGTGTAGGGCCCAGTGTCAGAAAGCTGGGTCTCCATCAGAGGACATTGGTCTTCCAGCAGGACAATGACCCATAGCACACTTCAAAAAGCAGCCAGAAATGGTTAAAACAAAGCACTGGAGAGTGCTTCCCACGTCCACCTATCTTTCACACAGGAAAAAAACCCTGTCCATCTTTGATGCAAGGCACAGAAATGAGAGTGGAAAAATATGTTGCTGAAATTGTGACAGGCAGCACATCATTGAGTCGAATCTTATGTCCTTTGGTGCTTTATGCATCTGCCACTGGCTCCCCAATGATTTGTCCTTGATGCATCCTTGATGTACATGTCAAAGGGACATGAAGAGTCAGATTATTACTATTATTATTATTATTATTATTATTATTAATAATAATGACAAATACCACAAGTGCCTCATGGCCAGTATTTTGCTTTATTTACTAATTTCATAAAATGTGTGTGTCAATAATGTGGGTTGAGTGATAAAATATGGCAGTTACAAACTGTGTGTGTACCTACCAGTGCTTCTTGTTTTGTAGAGTAGTGAGGATGTGAAAGTCCTAAAAGGCTGAGAGGTTCCATGAATAGCAGGGAGATGGACATTGCACAATCACTTTGGGACAGTTCTATTTTGGGAGCTATTTGTTGGATTTTTTTTCCCCTCAATAGCATCTCATAATAGGACCAGCATAATCCATCTCCTTTCCAGTTGTAAAGCAGTTTTAATATTGGGTTTGAAACAAGAAATATCTTAAGTCCACTAGATGGTAGTACAGAGCCATGCAGTCATCCACAGTTCTTTGTCACACTGTATGTTGTTTGAAATTACTTTGTTTTGCAAAAATATCTACAAGAGGAAAAAAACATTGACAAAATCTAAATGCTGGTGTGGCAGTGGCATCTCTTTTCATTCTGCCCTTCTATTAACATGCTGAACATGTGACATGTTCATTGTTAACCTCATGCCCCTTTAAGTAATATGATAGACTAGCATTTGTAAACGGAGGGAATGACCAGGGAATGCATACCACACACACACTCCCTGCAAGCCTGCATGTCTGTACATTTTTGTGTTGTTGGTCTGTGAGTACCAAAGGATGCTACTGGTATATCCTCAAAAAGTTAAATAAAATGTAAAAAAAAAAACATATACAACGTGTCAATTTGGTTTGAATTTATTATTGATAATTCACACACAGATCAAACATCCCCTCAGAAATGAGGAGACTGTAGTCTGTCCACAGTGCAAACTGAGGTTTTGAAGAGAGCTCAGATCAGGGGCATAAGCTACAGCCATGTCTACACAGACAAAATGACAGGAATGCATCTAGCAACACTGCTATAGCTCACCCCTTCAACTCCACAACAGCACATTCATGCACTACTTTGATGCCAAAGTCAACCTGGCTTTTCACCAGACATAAAGTGATTACTAAACAGCTACCAACTTCGATTGTCCTCTTTTGAGAGAAAAATGAAAAAAAAAAAAAAAAAAAAAAAAAAAACTTAGATTGTCAACCAACGAAAGCCCGCCCCGCCTTCATAGTAGCATATTCATCCAATCATCATCATTCAAACACTGCAAGCATGGTCTACTACCAGAAAGCCATATTTCAGGAAAGCAAAGGTGGACAAAGAGGCAGCAGCAGAGATCCAGTGTGGTTAGATCTGGCCAACCACCCCTTCAGCTGGGCAGTCCAGGTCCAGAGGGTAGTATTCGCTCTCTGTCTTTGGATGGATTAACTAGCTAGCACAGAGTTCAAGTGAACATCAAATGGATTAGTGAATGATCACAGTGTAAAAACATGGTAAGACTGACTACCTCCTAGTCTCAAAGGGTCAAGACCTGGAGGACAAATACTCCACATTCCTCCGCACAGAACAGAAACTGGGTCCATATTCTATAATTTATAAGATCCGTATACTAGGTCCCTGATGGCAAGAGACAGCTCAGTGTAAACCCCCGATGTAGATGGAGGATCAATATTTTTGGGCTCCAGTAGTGAATATACACAAAATACATTTCCTAAAGGCAGAACATTACACAACCCTTAACGTAAAATGGCAGAGTAAAAGGTGCTTGTTAAAATGTATAGTCAAAACCACATTTTAAAATTCATTATAAAAACATCAATACAATTCTCAAAGTTAAAAAAAAACAAAAAAACAAAATAAACCCTAAAATAATGTGATTGCAGTGTAATGCAAAATAGTTGTGTGTATTCTTTTTAAAGTTGATTGGTAAGTGCAAAGAGGAGGCTATCCAACAGACAGCAGGCCAGATGGGTGTGCAGGTGTGGTCCAGAGTCGATTACATCCTGAAGTAACAAACATCATCCATGACTGACATGATCCTAAGTACAAAAAGGAGAGGGAGGGAGGGAGAGAGAGATTAAAAGAGAGAAACATCTCAAACTAACATCTGAAAGGACAGTAACATTTTTGGCTAGCGATCAAAACAAACAATGGCACATGACCCACTGGGATCCTGAAACTTCATGTAGAGAAAAGAGCAAAAAACCCAAACCTGATCTACACATTGAGAGCGAAAGAGAGACGAAAACAACGAGGAAATTGTAAGGCTGCTTGAGCTGTAGTTTAACAGTCAACCTGCCCTTTTGGTCAGGAAAACATTTGGGAGTTCACGATGTGTGTGCAACAAGCTCAGAGATCAGAAATTCTGATCATGCCCTTCAACTACTGTTCCTTCAACTTCTTCACCAGTATATATGTGTTTGTTTGTGTGTGTGTGTGTGTGTGTGTGTGTGTGTGTGTGTGTGTGTGTGTAGTCTGATTTACCAATTAGGTATCTTGATATTTTTTTTTACACGCTATTCCCATCAGCCCTCCAGTCCGAGTGACTCTGCTGTTGTGTGTGATCAGCCGCTCTTTACATAAGTCTATCCTTTGTAGTGAGGCCATGTGGCTTATTAGTTTGCCTTGTGAGGACAGCTTGTGTGTGTTAGCCCTCTCTTGTGTTGTGTTTTTGTGTGGGCACACACACATGCAGTATTCAACTCGTCTGTTGCTCTGACCACTGCAGGTGCAGCTAGATAAGAAAACTAACAGCACGGAAGACTGTTCTGAGAAAACAACTGAAAAATGGAACGTTGGTGATGAACAGAAAAGATAAACAGAACTCAAGGTCTTACCTTTCTGCAGGCTGTCCAGCTTCACACAGGTTCACCAGAGCATAGAGGTGCCTCAGTGCATACTCATACTGCAACACACACACACACACAAAGTTGTTACTGTTTACAGTTACAGTTTGTTACTAAACACCACCCACATATGCAGTCAAATCTTTAGGGTTTTTCTAGATGGGAAATAACACATGCCATATAATTATTACCCTCTAACATTTCCTGGGATTCGTTCTTAGCTAAGAACAGGATTTAAGAACGTGGAAAAGCAGTCATAGATAGGCCAGATTGGAGTATGGACATGTTCGTAAGGGCTGAATTTGTTTTGAGAAATCGTTGGTGATTGCGTTTGCATTAATTCTACAGATATCCTCGGATCTAAATAATTATAATAGTAATAGTAATAATAATAATAATAATAATAATAATAAAAAATACGAGAATATTAGTTGTATTAACAATTGCGTTTCACATTTATAATCATGATTCTACGAGGCATTGTGATGTCCTACAATAAATAAAAGCACTATACAAACACTGCAAATGGCAGTGAATACATAAATGAGCACTAAACTTGCGTGGATACAAATAGTGGAATAGAATGGACGCATTTACATTCTGCAACAGTACCTCCACCTCTACACCATTGAAGTCTTTCCGCTTTGACATGATTTTGTCTCAAGTTGCTTTAGCGTTGTCTGTGAATTCTGTGTGTACGCGGCCCTATGGTTGCATGCCCTTATAAGGAACTGGTGGGACGTTTATGTATGCAAATTCAGGTGTACGAGAACACACGTTCAATTAAAGAATCAGTGCACAGCACATTTCTACACGTTCAGGAATCCGGCACGCAATCTTTCTTAGGGTTGGTCTTGCGAAGTTTGTAAGAAAATATTTAAGAAGACACTCAAGAAATTGTTTGAGAATGAGGTCCATTGTGTCTAGTCTTGTATAGGAATATGCAACTGCGTATGTGTGTGTGCGTGTGGTTGTAAGGATCTTAGTCAGATAGTGGTTTCCCCTCACGTAAGTCAGCATTAGGGAACAGAAACCCTAAACAGATGGCTCTGGTCGAAACCATCTCTGTTGTCACTTGTGACTGTCAGACTGTCCAGTACAAGCACCATACAGTCTAATATACTCCAACAGAGGAAGTAGGGCTTCATAAGACAGTCTTCTTGCCTTTTAACGGTCATGGGTGATTCTGTGTGGTTTAGCTTTTGGGTAGGTAGGGAACATTAGAGTGTGACAACCTAACCGAAAGGGAAGTGTAGTCAAAGGTGAAAATGTTTTCTTAGTGATAATTTGTAAGAAGGCTATATTGTCTATGCACAGTTATATCGTTCAAATTTTAAGCAACCACTTTCATGTCCTCATACCTAAGTCTTTGGTGTTAGATAAACAGAGCAAAATAAACGAACAAAAAGAATACAAATAAGAAATTAAACAAATAAACAATAAAGACATAGAAATGTGAAATAAGTTGCCCGCCCCCCCGGGAGAAAGGGAAGAGGCTGTACTGGTGGATAGAGGAGTGTGTTTCTGCTGGTGTACCTGAGGGCCGGAGTGCCAGTTGAAGCAGCGGGTTTTGTAGTGTGTGACGGCCATCTTGTAGCACCTGTGCTGCGTAAGCTCCATCCGGTCGTTCAGCAGCTTCTCGGCCTGACCACTGTTGCCCATCACCTTCTGGACTACCTTATGCATGGTCTCAGCCAGCAGCTCCCGCGTCTAAACACACACACACACACACACACACACACACACACACACACACCAGTTAAACACGGACTGTTAGCTCTCTACAAGCAAGTTACACAACACCTAATAGAGATCATTTCCAAGCACTGTTAATGACTTTAGAATATATGAATCAAGTGCCTTGTATTAATATATTCCTTGTATGAATCATGTGCTTATGAAAGCAGGAATATAGCTTTTACATGTCTGTGTGTGTGTGTTACTTTGATTAATAGGTGCCGCTTAGTCTGCATACATACAAGAGCATGTTTAGACCAGAGGCGATAAGAAGGGTCGAACTGTGCTTCTTCCAATCTTGTGCAAACCTTTCATCCGTGCGTTGGACGTCAGAAATCCACCACGTGGTTTTCCCTGCTGAACGCTAAACTTCTGTCTATATAAACCTAGTGCGATGTGTTTATCATTGCTTCACTTTCAGCCTTGTGCTGGGAGGGGAGCCCGATTGCAATTGTTGTTGTTTGTCTAATAAATATACTTGTATGCGGCGCTGGAGTCCTGAGGTAACTAGGGTGAATTTTCACCTAACAACACCCTTGGAAGTAAAGTGCCTTAACTTCAAAATAACATTCCACTGACATACAAACACGCTGAGAGGACACACACACACACACACACAAAAGACTGCCATACTTTCATACAGTCAATGCTACTATACTAATTGATAAATACATATATGTGCAAGAGTAGAGGATGATTAATGCACGACTTTCACTGTGAGAGCAGGAGATCCAGCACATATGAGGTACACAGAGAAATAAGACAAAGAGTGTGAACCTTGAGGTGTGTGGTGATCTCCTTCAGGTATCCTTGTGCGACAGCAATGTCATTGGTCTTCATGAGCTTCCTCTTGAGGATGGCCAATGGTACGTCGGGGCTGGGGGTGAGGTCACGCTCCTGCACCACAGGCAGGGAGGTGGGGCGAGCAGAGGAGGCGTTGCTCTTTGAGTTGCCCTGGAACTTCATCACCGGCATGCGAGAAATCGTCTGAGAGGGAGGGAGGGAGAAAGAAGGGATTGAGGCTTTTGGATACGCAGGAAATGAGACACGTCAAAGCTGTCTCAGTAACACTCTGTTGGTCGGCAACCAAAACAAACAAGGATGACCGAACCTCTGCACACGAGCACACAGCTGCAACGAATTACAAAGGTTATGATTAATGTGCATTGATCAACACATGTGCAATGGTAAGTTCACACAATCACACAGAGAGGTATTTTGAGGTGTGTGTGGGATGTGTGTGTGGGATATGTGTGTGTGTGTGTGTGTGGACATGCCACAGAAGGTAGCTGAATGTTTACATGGTCAAAAATACAGAAAGACACATTGACACACACACACACACACACCACACACACCACACACACACACACACACACACACCTTGTCTCCATACTGCATGACATGACTAGTGTTGGTTTCGCCCTTGACAATCTTGAACTGCTTCAGTAGAGTCTCCTTGTTCAGGTCCTCCTGTTTAAGAGACACAGGTCAAAGGTCACACTCGAGCATCCAAACTAACTAGCAACAGACAGACAGACAGACAGACAGACAGACACACACACACATATATCAAAGACCTAATGACACCAAGGTAATGGATTTGATACATGCTGATGTAAACAAATGTATGTATCTAATATACAGTACACTTCTCAGAGGTCAGTATGTGTGATTCGAACTCACCACATCAGAATCCTCCAACCAGTTGACGCTGTACCAGTCACCCAGGTAGGTGTCGCGGGCTTCGTCGTAGTAACAGGCGTAGGAGGACTCGTGGGTGTTAGCAGCGGTGGTGGCGTAGACTGAAAGTGGAGAGAGGACTCTGGGTTATGCCAACCACACAATCACTGCCATATTCTCTACACTCACACCAGTCACACGGTCATTTCTGTCATACAGTTTTTGTATGAGCTGTTTTTAACTATGTAGCACTCTGAGATTCTGCTTGAATGTAGAGTGCACTACAAATAAAATGAATTATTATTATTTATTATTATAGTTCCAGCACACAGCCACATCCACCCAAGCTCTGCTTAAGCTTTCTACTTGAATTACATAAAATGATGAAGAGCAGATTGAATTGAATACAATTGAAAGGTATGAGAATAGCAGACAAGCACTTTTGGAAGTATGAGTAGGTTTTCGGGTGGAACAGAGAGCCTCTATCTCTATTATCGGCAATTTCCACATGTACAGTGACTAGACATAGTCATGTCCTGTTTTTGTGTTGAAAGTTGCCAACTCAGCAGGTTCTAAGAACTGTCCGCTTCAGTCACATGACGCCGCCCACAGATCACATGACTACTCCAACTTATCACCTGACCAGTGTTTTATTAGAGGGAAGACAGTGTCCTACGCTGATGTTAACATCAAAGGCTGCTGAAGCCAGCAAATTATACACTATGTAACTTGTGATTGCATGGCAAAATTCATGTGTGGGTTAGTGTGTGTGTGTGTGTGTATGTGCATATGACTAAATGTCCACCTCACCATATTACTGTGACCTCAGTCTGAATGTGGACACAGTGAACTTGGACACATGGGTTATTACTGATCAACTACCTTAAAATATTTACTTATCCGTGTCATCTGGGCGTCACTCACCATCAATATCTGTGGGCAGGGGTTTCATCATGGACCCAGACTCGCATGCCTCGATGTAGAATACCATCTGTGTGCGTGTGTGAATGGAGACAGCGGGAGAGAGAGAGAATTATGAAAAGACTACTCCATCTCATCACACTGATTGTTACACTGTTACCCAGACTGCACCAAGTCCCGGAGAAGAGACACATAAACATACACAATGGCAGACTCACCTTCTTGTACATTTTGTTGTCATGCATGTAGTGGAGGGCATCCATGAGGTCCTTCACATGAAGCTGTGTTAAGAAAGAACACACACACACACACCCCACACACAAATTACAACAAGACATATATTTTAACAACAACAGGGTGACAAAAGGGACAAAGCTCCAAACGCTACCTAAAATTTTGCTGCTATAGTTTTCTGAAGTACAATACTTATGCATCACTTGTTTTGTAAAATAATAATTTAGGTTTTACAGATATGTTACAAGGGTGTTTATTGGAGGGCATATATGGGTCAAGTTAGGTGCACAGTTAAAATGTATTGTCTGTCTATGTGAACATCAGGTGACAGGATTCAGGAAGGGGAAAAAGGGCTTACGTCATCATCAGGGAACGCCAGGAGGCCAGGTGCACCGTGATCGGTGAAGTACACAAACACATGATCATTTGGCCCACTGCCAAACAAAAACACCACACACACACACACACACACACACACACACACACATTCATTATTAGCAAATCAGTCACATTACATACACACTGGGTAATTTGCACACAATTAATTAAACTATGCATGTAATCATTCAATTCTGTTTATGCTTCTAACCATTTTTGGACCAAAGCCTTGAGATGCAGAGATGTGATTTTCATAAACATTGACAGAGCAGTCAGTTAAGTCATTAACACTAGCTTGTAAAGGGTGTGTCTGGCCCCTGTCCAAGAGAGGCCTCTTGATATGTGCCAGTTCTCCCTCTCCCTCTCTCCTAATCCGCCCTACCACCCCGTCACTCCCATCCCCATCCCTCAGGACTTGCCTCTTCAGCACTTTCCCAGATCCTCCTTTCACACTAGCGGAGTCGCCCTTCAGCACTGCCAGGAAATTCTCTGGAGTCACTTCCTGCATGCACACACACAAAACAGACATAAGTACAGACAGGCAGAGACACACACACACACACACACACACACACACACACACACACACACACACACACACACACACACACACGTACACATGGTTACGACACACGAATACAGGCATAAATACAGAGGCAGACAGACACATATACATACAAACAGTTACAGACATCACCACTACTGCAAAACCTGTGAGATATACATGAGTGTGTATCAATAGCATTGAGCGCAGGAAGAAAACACTCAGCTCCCTGCTAGACATGTTTAACAGTGTGTTTGAAGGTTTAATACTCACATCAGCTACATAGTCCTTCACAACCCCTTTATACACATCAGTGCCATTTGGCCTGTTGATGACGACTCCTTTGGTTGGGTTCCTAAAGACAGACAGACAGACAGACAGACAGAAAGAGAGAGAGAGAAAGAGAGAGAGAGAGAGAGAGAAGAGACAGACAGGAAGAGAGAGAAATAAGGGATCCGTTGATTAGGATACACCAAAAATGACACATGCCAGGAACTATGCACTTCAGTAAGTTTATGTGGAAAAAACAGCCTTAACATGACAGTCTGTGTGTGTCTATACTATTGGAATCACAATCCTGCCATCTTCATCAAAATAACTTCAGTAAATGTCTCTGGTACGTGTGCTTTCAAACAGACAAACACACACACACACACACTCTCTTTTTTGGACTTTGGACCAGAGTAATCTCTCAGCTAAAAGTAATGTAGCTGATAGGAATGAATCATTAATGTGAAAGTTACAGTGACAATGTTAATCTGACTCCATGAACACACACAATATTTACAGTAATATGACACACAATCACCTTAACATCACCGTTATCAACCTTCACTTTTACCTGAGTTTGATGTTGGTTTGGTGAGGTTTTACCTCCTTACTTAACCACCCTCCCCCTCCCTGAGGCTCAAAATGGGTGAACCACAATAACTTCTTATTTGAAAACAATTGAAAGTGACAATGTTTCTGGTGCACACTGTGCAATTGATCTGCTGAGCACTTGTTCATTTCATAACTTTTACATTTAAGGGTAAGTTCTTATGGTCACCTTATAACATTTGCAGTGTGTGTGAGTGCGTGTGTGTGTGTGTGTCTTTCATTCTGAATGCCGACTGAGGAAATTAAATTGGCTTCTTGTGACTGCAGAGTTAGTGCCTTCTCTTTCTGTGAAGGAGCCTCTGCTGTTGGCCTTGTTGGTGCTACACACAGACCTCCCAAAACACAGCACAAAGCTCTTATCTATGAGGTCTGCTCTTTGTTCTGACATGCTTACAAACTAAGTATCTGCTTCCTGTGTGTGTGTGTGTGTGTTTGTGTGTGTGTGTGTGTGCACAGACTTAATTGCGTGTTTGTGTGTGTTCATGAAACTTACTCCTCATTCTCAGCCAGGTCGTCGTACATCATCACGACAATCTGCTCATCAGGGATCCCGTTCTTGTGGACTATCTGATAGGCATGGCATGCATCAGCCTGTGAACACACACACAAACACACAGTTAGCAAATGCTGTACACACGGCCAAACGTAAACACACAGGCAGACACAATGCCAGGCACCCATCTATGTTTGGGAATGTGCACACACAGACACACTCCCCCATACACATACATGCACAGTCTGTGTAGCTGTAAAATACAATACAATACAATGTCACACTAGAGAGCACAATCAACAGCATTGCTAAGGGTTGTGGTTGAAATTCATCTAGCTCTTTTAAGAGCATACTAAAGGAGTGTCATTACGATCACCACCCCCTTCAACACCACAGAAAATCTCCCAGCCAACTAATTTCCCAGCTGGGCTTTTATCTAGACACTTCAATAGCGGGTAAAGTTGCTGGTCGCCAAACATGATAGAAAGCAGAATACAGCATGACCACAAGAAGGATAAGCTGGATTGCTCTAAGCCACCATTTGCTGACCATTCACAGCAGAGGGAACCTAAGAAACCGGCAGCCATCCTCCCAACACAGACACAGGCATCTACGACCTTTAGCGAAACAATAACTCACATTAATAAAAGGAACATATTTCCAAAGACAAAACCAAAGGCCGAACAGGAACAAATACAACATTCATACGCTCAAGACTGAAACCAACCCACCCCCAGGATCACTTTCCCTGGTTCTGAAAACTTTTGTCTATTAGTGCCTATTGCCTAATGTCTCTGGTACTGTGCAATTGGCGTTTGGCTGTAAACTGTAGCTAAACTTCCTGGTAATTATGAGGTGGCAAGGTGTCTAGAGCCTCAATTTATGCTGGAATGGTTCATTTCACTGAGGTACTATCTCTGAAGGATGCGAACAAGTCCAACTGGGTACATCTCTAAACGACCCAGAATTCTGTATTATTTACATAAAGGGTATCAATACAACCATGGCAGATATCAACATAGTTTGTTTATAATGTGAATGTGTGTGTGTTTCCATTAAATTACGCTATTGCTTTAGACAAAATACCAGCGGACATTAGATGAGCATTTCCTCATAAGCACGTTCCCTCGGTCTCGTCTGTATTCTCTCCAGGTCTCACCTGGTGTCTGTAGTTGTACCAGCCGTTGGAGCCTGCCACAATCACCACCCAGTTTTTCCCGTCCTCAGCTTTGGGCATGGGCAACGCTGTGACCGTGAGGGCCAGGCTGATGCCCAGCAGGACCAAGGTCTGGGTAAACATCTTTGTAATGCTCTCCAGAGTTCAACCACATCAACTGGCAGAAGAGGAAAAAACATTAATGAATGGTGAAACAGACTCATGCAGCAAAGTTTGTTATGACAGTGAAACGCCATAGTCATCTTAAAGGGTGCAAAGTATTTTTCCCTTGAACTGGCAGACAGATTTATGTACTGAACATTTTCATTCACTGGTCTGAGATTGTAGATCACATCCATGTGAACAAAACAAATGAAAGCTGTAAGGGAAGTCAGACCTGAGTAGACTGCTAAAATGATAAGGAATTGTGAATCTTTCAGTGTGTAACGTGTGTTTGAAACAACACCTTGACAACGTGTATCCAATAAGCTAAGTGAGGTTAGTGGAATTACATTACACAAACACAGAGGTCTCAAATTACGCTCCGTACAAACGAGGCAAGGCTGAGGCTAGCCAAATCTTATCGCCAGAACCTCTTTATTAACGTGACAAGTCAGCATCGGTGTATTCTGGAGGTAAATACTTGTTAGTTTCTATCTAGGCCTACAGCATAGCAGGCACAAACAGTCATACGAAAATAACAACTACAATGTCGATGTGCTAATGCTAGCTTGTTCTAGACAAGCATCGGGTAATGCTGTTGGACAGCACAGTGATGTTAACGCGACATGTAAACAACCGAGTTCGCCAACCCCCAATCAAAATCGCGAACACAAATTTAAATGTTTTTCGGCATTGAAAACAAACACCTCGAATTATTTCTTATATTTACCTGTTTTGCTTCCTATATATTTTCAGTGTACTTTCGTTTACTGCGCAACCCTGTTTTTAATAGAGAACTCAGGCAGGGGGGGTCATGGCGTAGATTTCCGGGCAGCCAATCGTATTGGTTTCGAGCACAGGGTGACTCAAGGCACATGATGGTTTAGTCATGTGCTTTTGGTCTCTAAAGGAGGGGTAAAAAAAAACTGCAGAAGAAATCAGTGCGTTTTTAAACGGGCCTATTTATGTCAAGTGTCAAGGTGCAGACCTCTTGCATTTAGTACATCATCATCATTTACTGAAAATAACATCATTGTTTACTCAGCGGAATTTTCACATTTCCCAAACATGGGACCGTTCATTTTTTTGATTCAAGGTTATTTCCGACTTCCTGTTTTGAAAATCGATAAATAATATATAATTAAACACAGACTATGAATGAACACACAATTAAACAAAACCGATTGGAATCCCACAAAGTAGTCCATATCTGTGACAAGTCTCAGGAAGCCAGGAAAACTCAACTTTCGCTGCTGGTGTCTCGTGACCTGTTTCTGGTTGCACCTGTTTTTTTGTTTACAGCACCTGGCTACTCAGCAAAACCTGCACACATCCACAGAAGTTGAACAGTGGAGTAACAGATATGCCTACCGCATGACATTTTATGGGCATAAGAGCCTACAGTTTCCTGACAGTTAAAACCGGTTTTACAGGTAAGTAGGCCTACAAGGTTTAACAGGAAGTTTACAGGGATCCAGATCAGATTCAAAGTGCTGAATGAACAGGCCTTTTAAACTTTGAGTCACGAGTGTTCGCCAACCTGTGTCATAGAATTGGCATACACAAAACTCGCACTACCCCACTGCACCCGCAGAGCGATGGCTTAGTAGAGCGCTTTAACAGGACCCTGATCCAGCAGCTGGCCATCATCACCGCCAAACATCAACGCGACTGGGACAAGCGCCCCCCGCTTGTGCAGATGGCCTGCCGGTCCGCCGTCCAAGAATCTACGGCTTGTACGCCAGCCCTGCTCATGCTGGGCAGAGAGCTCCGCACCCCACCAGCAATGGCCTTTGGCCTCCCTCCTGATACCCCAGCTGTGCCCCCAGGACGAGAATATGCCAGGAGACTGCAGGACCGCATAGAGACAGCCCATGACTTTGCACGTGTGCAGCTGCAGAGCGCAGGGGTGAGACAACGTAGAAACTACAATCTACACTACAAGGGCCGCCACATGGAGCCGGGAGAGCTGGTTTGGGTCTATAGCCCACAGAGGAAAAAAGGTCGTTGCCATAAGCTGGACAGTGACTGGGTGGGGCCCTGTAGAGTGCTGGAACGACTAGGAGAGTTGGTACAGAGTACAGCTGCCTCCACGTGGCAGACGAGTGTCCATACACAGAGACAGGTTGGCCCCCTACCACGGAGATGCTAACCCCCAGCTCCCTCACAGGCACTCACAGACCCCCCCCCCCCAACAGCCCCCACCCAGACACTACTCTCCCGGTACTCACACCGCTGGCCCTACACACCCCCACGACCGGGCACACAGATGAACACCCAGACACTCCCACCACACCCCACTCCCCAGTGCCCCCCTTCCGAGTGCCACTCCCCCCATCGCCTGATACTGCTGTGCAGCACGGCCCCGGAGGCAGACGAGGCCGCCGGCCCACCTGAGTGACTTTGTTTAAGTTTAAGTGTTGTGTATTTGATGTTTCCTCGGGGTCGAGGAACTTTGATGTGGGGGGGTAATGTAGCGACCGGCTGTCAATCGTGGTGTGCCCGCGCTATGTTTAACCCCGGGCACGCTCACATATGGCAGCCTAGCGAGGGGGGGGGGGGGGGGGGGCGAGACCCCCCGGGTTGCTAGGCTACGGGGGTTAGAAGTTAAGGAGTTTGAGTGAGTTCTAAGAGACGTGAGCCACGGTATTTGAATGCTCCTGTGAACTTGGTTAATAAACGAGTTAATAAGACTCTGACTCTTGGTGGGATATTACAGTATTTTAACACAAAAAAAACAGACAACTGCCAGCTTCCATCACTATGTCTGTGTGTAGCAGTTTTAGGCTACTATGGTAAACGAAGTTTCAATATCCAACATCACTTAACAACATATCGAAATGCCTCGCATAATAACAAAATGGTTGCATGTGTGGTGTATCTGTGGTTGGTCGGGATGGCTCACGGATTTCAGTCATGTTAACTTGACAGGTATGCTGCTGGACCTACACTCTCTCTTCTTGCTTCCTCTAGTCCCTCGGTTCCCAAACTGGGGTACGCGTAGGGTACGCAAAGTGGTTCAGGGGGTACGCGGGGAGACATAGCTGGAGATTTGGGAAAAAGTTTGGGAACCACTGCTTTAGTCTGAATCATCTGCCTTTAGAACCACTAGGACCTGCACCATCTCCTCCTCTCTCTCCAGCGCATCCTTTTCGCCCTCTGCCTCAGCGGCACCTGACTAGCCGTACCTGGCTTCACTTGACACTGGTAAAGGGGTACATCATAATGGAGATCAGTATGGAGCTGCAACAAGCAAGAACAGTCGGCTATACTCCAAAAATATATGTGAGATGGTTTTGACATTATCTGTTCAACTGACCAATATGTTATTATCATTATCGGGGACTGGAAAGAAGTAATTCCAACTCCAGCGTGTAACCTATTTTCGGAGCAGTGGGCTTGTTTTTCAGGATAACAGGCTTAGCTTTGCTAACGACCCTAGCCAACCATACATCTATGGTATAAGAAAAATCATGAGCTGGTTTATAATGTGCAAACAATAGAAACACTGCAAACGTATGTCAATTACCTGATCAAATCATATTGTAGGACTCGTTGTCGGTTGCTCTTGTCCCAGTTTAATGTTGAGCTTGTCTTGCGCTCCATCATGTAGTGTCTACCTGGTAACCCGCTTGAGCTTTGAGTCTGGGGAGGAGGGGCAGGGTGGGAAACCACGGTCTGTATTCTCAAATTAAATATTTGGAATTTGGAATGCAATACCAATTGTTAATGCCGGACTGCACAACGCAATATTTTCATCTATAAAGTCACTTATTACATTTGATTACTTTTTAATTGGCAGACGAGAGGCGGAGCCTGTGTAGAGGCCGAATTAATGTTAAATGCTTCATATAAAAATGTTAAAGCTTTTTATAGAAAATAATATTTTCGGCTCGTATCCCTTTGAAATCAATATAATTTTGATTAGTACCTGTAATTTAATTTAAAAAATTCCTTTCCGTGGTAACTGTAACAGATCACATTTACATATATTCTGTAATTTCATTACATAACTCTGTTACATATAACAAGTTAATCCCCATCATGTCACAAAGACAACCAAGAGCAGGGTTAAATCAAACACCCTTTATTTATCCCTCTTATAAAATAATTAAGTTAAATAAGGGAACAGTCCATCAAAAAATTCGGCCTTCTGTTTCAAACCGATGGTCCTTGATACATTTAACTATATACCTTTGCTTGTCCCATAACTGAAGTTGTAACAAAATGTAAATACAATGTTCACAGTAATAAATATTCAAAACAAAATCCTTTTTTTTTTTTTTACAATCACATATAATATATATTCATATATTTATATAACTATATATGGTAAAAACTTTTTTCTTTCAAGTTAAAGAAAAATGCAGAAGGATAAAACAAAAACAAAAATGGCTGATGAGCAGAATGATGATTGCATTTCTCATTCCCAAGGCAACGGTTACCATGACAATTCAAGATCGTGAGTAATAAATAGCTTGATATATCTTCAAGATTGTAGTGCATTACTGTAAATCAATGAAAAACAAACAAACAAAAAAAACTATAGTGCAAGCCTTTTTTTCTTTGAATCTATGTGCTGTTTCATAAACTGTAAATAAATGGAAAAGACGACGATGGGAAAAAAAATCTCCCCGTAAACGGAATGACCATAAAAATCACTGAAGTAGTTGACCTGGTCTGAAGTCACTCCTGGTACTTTGCCCTGTCACGCAGTCATGTGGTTACTTATGTGGTTACTTATGCTACACTACCTGGGATGTCTGCCATCTGAGGTTGACTAGTCCTAAACCACTAAACCGGCTGCATTGCATTGTTGAACACCTCAAACCAGCTGAGCTATGTGCTGTGTCCTCAGTGACCCTACCCACCTACATAACACTGCATAAACACACATGAACACGAGTATGAGCGGCCCCCATACTGCAGTGGGCCCTGGTGCAGATCTGCCCAAATCCGTTCTAGTCTTGGCAGAATCCGGGCCTTCACTGTGCATCATAAAAACCTCATATAACTCATTCTTAAATGAGCTCTATAATAGAAGGGTGATGTGCAGGGCAACATGTTCCAGGAGTGGACTTAGACCAGGGGGTGTAGTGGAAAAACAATAGAGTACAGCACCTACTGATCCTGAGCCTCTGATTGGCTACAGCTCTTTGGTGACTTAGTTGGCTGTAGCTCGTCAGGCCAAGAGCGACTTCTGCTCAGGCTCGACGTGTGTAGTCTCTCAGTTTCCTGACTGGCTACTGGCCTTCAAATGAATCCAAAGTTAGCGTTGGTGGAATAGGGGGTATCAGAGCACTGAAGGGGCTGTACCTGGTTGGCTGATTGGCTATGGGCCTTTTAGTTCCAGGGTTCCCATAGCCACTTCAGTGTTCTGATTGGTTGAAGGCTGTCAGTATCCTGATTGGCCATAGCTTGTTCTGTGTTTGGCTACAGGCCATACATCCCGATAGGCTGTCACCTGTTCAGTGGTCTGATTGGCTAAGGGCCGTCAGTCTCCTCTCTTGGCAGCAGAAGCTTCACATGCCTCACACACGTGGCGAACGCCAGGCTTTGGGAACCAGGCTTTTTTTTTTTGGCAAAAGGTTTTTTTGAAAAATGATACAAAAACAAACAAACAAACAAACACTTACATCTTGTATAACTCTCGAAGGTTTGCCCATTCTAAACCACAACTGATAAAGTCTTTGTGTGTATGCATGTGTTTGTGTACGTCTGCTTTGTGGATGCGTCCCTTGTGAGTGTGTCCCAGTTCCAGATCTTTGAGTTGTGCTCGGGTATGAACAGTTTGTGCATATTGTGCATGTGCTTATGTATGTATGTGTAAATATGTGCATGTATGTATGTATATGTATGTGTTTGTATGTGTGTGTGAAGGCATGAATCTTTGAGTGTCACTGACGTCAACATCGTCGCCATAATCATAATCCAATGCATAGAAAAAATTAAACCCAGCAAAGTTCAACTTAAGGAAAGTTCTGATGGGAGACAATCCCTCATGCAGCATATTGGTGTGACACACGCAAGAAGGCAGGTTTCTGTCTGTGTGTTTACGCATGTGAGTGTGTGTGCATGATCTGCCTCTACTTGAACTCTTCCCTGGCGTCCTGTCCCACTATGGGGACTATTGAAAGGGTTTGTGGGGTTGGAAGGGGAGGATCCCTTTTGAACTTTGCCCTTTGTCAGGGTCAGACCTCGGCACCCAGTTCGATGACCCCCATCTCTATAATGGGGATCAGTTTATCATCCACCTGAACCAGCAGGATGGCCCTGTCCATGTGGGAGCGAGTGGCCGGTTCACGGCTGCAAGGCACCCACCGGTGTATTACCTATACAGAGAGAAAGAGACAGAAAGGCAGAAAACAGAAACTGGTTAGGGGCTATAGTTATTTATATGATGAATTCAAAACCACTTTTCTGAGGTAGGTTTTTATAGACAACTAGTTTATAGTCATCTCGATGATTCATGTGAAGGACAGACGTACACGAGCTGCCCACGCTTCACAATATGTAGTTCGGTGGTAAGGGACTTATCCACGCCATTACCAACAGTATTGCCAAAAGACACCAGCACGCTAGCAAGCTTTCATCAGTGCCAAGTTCTGCCAACCCAACAGTTAATGGTGTCTTTACATGCCTTTTTGGTAGATACCTTGCTAATTTGAAATAAAACACAAAAAGCAGATAATACATAATGGTACGGATAGATGTGGTTCATTTAGTTTCCCCGTTATGGAAGGGAGTGTATGTTTGCAGAGATGCATTTTGGGTAGTGTAGTCCTGTAGCTTTGTATGTAACTCACATGTCCCTCCATGCCCTCTCGAGGGCTCCAGTCTCTCCAGTAGTTGCGTCCTGAGCGCAGCCGCATGCACTCATCAGGCCACTGCAGTTCCTTACGTTTGGATACGTTAATCACTTCCAGTACCTGACTCACGTCCACTAGCTACATACACACACACGGACATAAACAAACACACACACACACACACACACACACACACACACACACACACACACAAACACACACATATATATTATACAAAAGAACATTACAACAGACATTTCCCATCATGGTTTGTGTGTTTTTCATGACATGCGTATGTGTATGCTTGCTTGCAAACACGCCTCCAATCACCTGCACTCTGTACGAGATGTCGTCCCGCCGCAGGCACCCAAGCGTGGGGTGGTGTGTGTGCGTGTGCGGGTGGTAGTGTATGTGTCCCACAGCGCTCAGCATGGTGGTGGTAGTGGTGGGGGCGTCCCCAAGGGCAGCGCCCAGGCCCTCGCTCCCCAGCAGCCCCACCAGGGTGTGCCGCTTGCAGGCCGGGATGCTCTGGCTGGACAGGGACCCTGACGGACCTCCAGGAGGGGGGTCCACCATGGGGCCGCCGCTGCCGAGCCGCAGCTGCAGGGAGGTGGGGAGGGTGCGGAGGGAGAGCTGGCTGCTGGACGAGCGCCGGCAGGGCTCCAGGCCAGTGGCTGACGTCCGGAGGGAGGAGTGGCGGCTGCTGCCATAGCGACAGGATGACGACTGGCTGGCCACAGAGGCACGGGCTGGGGAGTGGCGCACCAGACCGGACTGCACTGACTGAGAGCTGTGACTGGTGCCTGAGACAGAGAGAGAGAGAGTAAGATGGATGGATAGAGAGAGAATTAGAGAGTGTGTGAGAGAGGGAGATGGATAGACAGATATAAATAGAGAGAGGAGGAGATGGACAGAAAGCAAGCGATGGGTATATAGACAGAGAGAAAGAAAGAAAGACAGAAAAGAGAAAGAAAGAAAAAGAGAGAGAGAGCGAGAGAGAGAGGGACATTTGAGGCCAGAGGAGGGTATGGAGAGGATGGATGGACGAGGGAGAGAGGGAGATACAGAGAACACAGAATGAGCACACACCATACTGCTAACCCCCCCACTCCCTAATAAAATGACCAACAATACTGATCACTCAAGCCATTAAAGAGAGCGAAGATTGACACAGTTAGGAAATAGGTAGTATGCATGATGTGAACTGTGACAGTTAGGAAACAAGAAGTATGCATGATGTGAACTGTGACACAGTTAGGAAACAATTAGTATGCATGATGTCAATAGTACTATAGTTCTGCAGTCAAGGCACTTTTCCCTTAATGCCTTCAGTCTTCAATCATTCCAGTGGGGTTGGGGTATGAGAGGAGGGTGTAGGTGTGAATGGGAGGCAGGACTCACCTATGGAGGGGGGCGCGTAGGAGTGGGGGGCGGCTGGACCCGAGAGCCCCCCCTGAGAGACGGAGCTCTGCTGGGAGTCGCTCACCCCCCCATTCCCACTGCCACACGACAAACCCCCCGCGTCTGAGTCCTCTATGTTGCCCCCACTGTTACAGCCAGCACCACAGCCCTTACGCAGCCTAGAGAGAAAGACAGAGAGTGTGACGGAGAGAGAGCGAGAGCGAGAGAGAGAGAGAGAGAGAGAGAGAGAGAGAGAGAGAGGAAGACAGACAGACATTTTACTTTCATGTAATGCTCACACCCAGCCTGCCTGTACCCACAACTGAACACAAACACAGTTTTTGAAAACATAAACCTCAGCTTCATCAACACTTTCTCCCAATACAGCAAATAATGGTGCTAATCTTGCACATTCACAGAAAATGTGAAACCAGCATCAGTAATGTTACAAAAAAGGATTCCATTGAATCTAGGAATCAGTTTATTTGTAGCAATTGTACAATGTAGCAACCTCCACTGAAGGTTTCCTGACCTTTACGGCAATGGAGACTTGTACAACAGCCTCCATGACAGGGAGAGAGAGGGGAGAGGGGGGGGGGGGGGAGAGAGAGAGGAAGGACGGGGGAGGGAGGGGGATATAGTGACACACGCACAGATGGGAGGCTGGAGGCAGACAAAATGAAGGGACAGAGAGACAGAGTGAAAGGAATTAGGAGAAAATGAGAGAAACAAAGATGCAAATATCATTTTAGCGAAGTGCTACTCGGTCCCCAACACCACTGAAGCTCCCTTACTCAGTGTTCAGATCCCAGACGTCTCCATGTCTCATGTCCTTATTCAAATACAGTCTGCTAACATCTCAATACTAATTAACTATTTGGCTCAATCTGCGTTTGGACCAAAGAACAGAATAAAAAAAATATGAAAGTCCCAGTCTCTTACTCACACACCTGTGCCACGTGCTGACGATGAAGTTGCGGATGTTGCCGAAGCTGATTGGGCCGCCCAGGATGTGGCCTAGCTGGGCGTGGCTGTTACAGTATGAGGTCGTCAGGGGCGACACATAGATGGGGTATCCGATTGGCTGGTCGCAGGAGGAGTTGATCATGTTCCGTAGAGCCTGCTTGGCATTCTGGATGCTTCCTCGCTCCGGGTTACGGTTCCGCAAGAACACCAGTTCCTGTTGCTGACCCGCCCACAGCCCGCGCACACACTCCTTATTTACCTGAAACACACACACACATTCACCTCATATAAGACATACCGACACAGATAAACACAGAACCTTCATGACCCTGTATAAGAGCATGGCGATCTTGTAGTCGTTATGCACTCTCCTTCACCACACACACACACACACACACACACACACACACACACACACACACACACACACACACACACACCCTCCTCACCTTGATGACCCTGAAGCTGAGGTAGCGGCGGTTGAGCATGATGATCTTGTACTCGTTGGCGCCCTCGTCCAACACGTGGCGCAGGGCGAGCAGCGAGGGCGCGTTGGAGAGCACGGCGCTGCGCCAGGCCGGGTCGCCCTCGTGGGCGATCACGAGGCTCTGCTGGTGGGATGAGATGGCCTCGAACAGCACCGCCGGCTCCTCATACTCATCCGGACATGTGAAGTGGTCCTGCAGAGTCAGGGGGGGGGGACATCAGCATCACATTACTGTTCATAGAAATAGCACATCAGACCTACAGACCGACTTATCAACACGTACAGAAAATTATAAAATGATTTTAAAAAGAAATAATCATACAGACAGTAAGAGTAAGAAAGTACAAGAGGATGCTCTAGAGATGCTCATTTTTCATATTTTTAACAAACACACACACACACACACACACACACACACACACACACACACACACACACACACACACACACAGACAGACTTAAGCCCCCACCTGGTGTAGTTTGAGTGACATGCGGATGGCTGGGACCACCACCTTCCTAAGGAGCTCCATGTCTGCAAAGATCCACTCGTCCCTCACAGAGGAGATCCTGAAGTCACCCTTGAACAGGGCGTGCAGCCCGTACAGAAACGACTCCAGGTTACTGTGGCAGGGAAAGTGAGGAGGACAGAAAAAACAGACAGGGAGGGAAGGATACAGGGTTTTAGGATCTTAGTAAAGAGTGAAAGAAGGGGCTTGTAGGTAGAACCAAACTAGAACAAAAAACTGTGCTACAAAATGCTAACCGCATTCACATTTTGAATATTTACAGCTATACAAGGGAGCTTATTAACTTAAGGTTTCAGAGATGGTCCCGTGACTTCACTTATGCTTCTTGAAGGAAGTGAGTTAGAGTGGCCTCTGGCGCCCTCACCTGGACATGTGGTGAGCTGCAGTCCCCAGTGCCCTTCGGCCCAAAACACACAAACCAAAACACAGCAGCACCAGGGGGGAGTCCTTCTCACTCTCCAAAAGCTATTAAGAAAGAGACAGACAGAGAGAGAGAGATTGATAGAGAGAACAAGAGAGGCGTGTTTTTAGAGAGAATGAGAGAAACATTTTTAGATAGAGAGAGAACGAGAGAGACATTCTTAGACAGAGAGAAAGAATGATAGACAGACCAAGACACATATTTTTAGAGAGAGAGATAATAGAGTGTAACATTTTTTAATGAGACAAACATATAAACCATTGCCAACTCACTGCATCATTTATGCAGTCTGTACACCGGTGATCGCCATTTAACTAATTGCGTGATTTCTTAAAACCAACTGGCTACACCCGTAATGAATAAGGTAAGTCACTTTAAAGAGGGGTGAATGTCCAATCAATTATTTCCTAATTTGTATTAATTTAGATTATGTGGTAGAGATCTGTTTTCACTTTGATGTGACCATTACTTTTCTGCTGTCTGTCAAAAAAGCCAAAATTGAATCACCAATAATTCAACGTCGTAAAACAAAAGATGAAAACTTCGAAAGGGCTGAATACTTTTAATTCATTGTACTTTGCCTTTTATCACCAATTGGCTGCACCTGTGATTACAGCAATCCCTGTGTGAACAGCCGTAACCCTCAAGGCCCTACACTAGAGCACTCTTGTCCCCTGAGTGTACGATACCTTGGCCCGGCGTGAGTTGCAGTACTGGATCCAGCTGAGATAGGTCGCACAGAAGCTGTCCCGCGAGATGCCCGCCAGCCGGTGGTCGTAGTCCTCGTCGATGTTGGGGTTGAAGGTGGGGTCCAGGTCCACGTAGTTGCGCTCGCTGCAGGCGCGCAGGCCATCCTGCATGGCCTCATTGGCCAGCCAATCCTCCAGCTTAGATGAGGCGATCACGTAGTAGATTATACCCTACAGAGAGGGGGAGAGAGATTTAAAATAAGAGAGAGAGACCGTGGAGAGACATTAGAGGAAGGAGAGGTGTGCTGGAAGACTGTGGAGGGCGATGACAGAGAGATAGAGGAAAAGGAATATAAATATAAAGAGAAGGAAGTGATGTTTGTAGAGGTGTGATATGGTGTATTGGAACAGAAGTGATGTTTGTAGAGGTGAGATATGGTGTATTGTAACATAAATGCAAGTCAACAAGAATATACCAAAATAGAGAGCAAAGGTCCTGAGGCTGTTCATAGTTTTTCCTCATTTTATATGGGATCGAAAGGATTGCAAAAACTCCCCTTAACACTCTAAGGTCCAAGGCCTTTTAGACTTTTCTAAGTTGTCTGACATGCCTTGATGTTTTTGTACATTTTGCTTAACTAAAAACATTGATGCACAAATGGAATATATGATTCTATTCTAGAAGACCTCAGCAATAATATTAGAAAAGGGTTCAATGTTTCCGTGGTTGTTCTTTTTATGTCTCTAAGACAAAAACTCAAAAATAAAAATATCCCGGACGAGGGATATAGACCTTTTAGTGTTAACTTACTCACACATACATCTAATCCTGCTTAAAATAAGAAATTAACAAAGTTAATAAGACAAGAAGATAAAAAAAAAAAAAAGAAAACATGTTTTTTTTTTCCTTTCAATCCCATACACTTTTGTCACCCTTTCACACACACACACACACACACACACACACACACACACACACACACACACACCTGCCCCGCTCACCTTGACATAGTAGGTGGTGAGGATGCGGCGCAGGTCGAACACCTGCAGCATGGATGCGGCGCTGTTGTCTGTGATGCTGTAGCCCTCCAGCACGTACTTGGTGAGCAGTACCTCCCAGGCCAGCCAGCGCTGGCCGAAGGCGGCGTTGAAGGAGAGCAGGTGGGGCAGGTGGCCCGGCTCACAGCAGCAGCAGCCCTCGTCCTCCTCCACGCCCTCCGTGATGGCCTCCACCTCGCGCTGCTGGCAGTACGTGCCTAATGGGGAGACACACAACCACACACAAAGAGTCAACACACACACACACACACACACACAAAGAGTCAACACACACACACACACACACACAAAGAGTCAACACACACACACACACAAAGAGTCAACACAAACACACAAAGAGTCCACACCGATACACACACACTTAGATCAATATCTTCAGACCACTGCCACACATCTAAATTAACTTTTGCATATCACCACCCCCACCACCTCCAAGGGCGCCCCTCCCTGTCTCACCCCTGAACTCCAGCCCCCTGAGCTGGAAGGTGACCAGGCCGTTGCCGATCTCCACCAGGTGCACCAGGGCATTGAGGTAGTCGGAGGCCAGGATGAAGCAGTCCCCGGTGGAGTAGTTGCCCCAGCGGCCCAGCAGCAGGTCCCCGCACAGCGAGTGCTGCAGCGAGCGTGTCAGGTGCTCGTAGAAGATGGAGTTTAGGTTGTTGTCATCAGAGCCTGGGGAAAACAAGCCGGGGGGGGGGGGTTGACATTTAGGCTCATCAACGTGGCACCACCTGAGGCTACACTCAAAGCCAGAACAGAGTGATATATTGCAAAAAAGGGTGTAATCAAATGAATTCATTGAAGTTAAACAGCTGAATAAATAAATGGCCGGTGCTCCCAAACGCATAAGCAATAAAGTGGTACAGCTTTACGCAGTGGCACCATTTTACTACATCCCTCCATGAACTCTCTGAGTAAAATCATTGCAGAAAACGAGGGAAGAGAGAATGAGGCAGAGGGAGAAAGTCAGAGGTATTTACAGCAGACAAAACAGGTCAGAACAGAGGAACATGGGCAAAGAGCGCCACGCTCTCTTATCTACCCTTCCATTCAATGTAATTAGTGTCTATTTAGTAATTAAGGGCACATAAGGGTAAATAGTGTACAATAGTAGACAATGTGAGTGCACTGGCAAATGTTACACATTTCTACTCCCAACCATAAATAAAACCCTGTAATGCTTATAGAAACATGGTGTTGTTGAAGTATTACTCTACTAGTACTTTCGACTACTATTAGTACTATCTAATTAATTTACAAGTAACTGATTATTAAACAACCAAGTGTTCAGTTTAGAAAACCTCTGGGTACTCAAAGACAGGTGAAATTGGCATGTGTGATCATTTGAACTACATGTTAAACTATAATGTTAATGTCATTTTTCACTCTTTATACAGCTGTGTCGTTAAGAGTAGATCGCTCACCTGGGTTCCTGTCCAGCTGAGAGGCCAGGCGTGTGTTGGAGTGGTCCACTCTCTTAGTGCTAAAACAGACAAAGGCCTCCATCACAACACACTTCAACAAAGCCACACACACACACACACACACACACACACACACACACACACACAAAAACAACGAGCTACAGAGACAACCCGCTACATCCACATGTGCTTGAATGTAAAACTGTGTGTCAGATGACAGCTCCTACATGGTTTTGTGATGTGTGGCGCACTCTAGAGTCAAATCTGGTCATCTTGACAGAGCATCGTAAGTACACTTTTCCTTCACATACCCTTGAAAAGCTTCAGATTCATCTTAAGAAAAAAAGAAATGGGCCTACTTATAATCCCTCTCCCAGAACTTGACGGGTCGGACGTAGGAGGTGATGAAGATGGCGCTACCCAGGAAGGGGTTGAGGGGGGTGGAGAAGATGGCCGACACAATGGCCTGCACAAACAGCATGGCAGAGTCTGGGCACAGCTGGTAAAGGATGGTACCTCCAACTCACACCACACAGGAAACATATACAGGCCACACACACACTTTCTCACTCTCACTTTCACACACACACACCTCCTCTCTTGTGTGACACTACACAGAAATCACAACCTTTTTATTTGATCTACATTGATGTGTTAGTGTGTGTGTTCTTTAGAGGGAAGCATGTGCTTAGGTACGCCTCGTACAAAATCAACCGGACCTTTACTTGCTTTATGTGTATTTGAATCAACGTCTCATTTACAAACAGAAAATCCTAAATGCCTGAAAACAGAAAGTCATTTTAGTCATCATCTTTTAAGTGGGCTAAAATACACTGGAATATCCGAATAGATATCTGGGGTAGTCAAATGAGAATTGTGTGTGTGTGTGTGTGTGTGTGTGTGTGTGTGTGTGTGTGTGTGTGTGTGTGTGTGTGTGTGTGTGTGTGTGTGTGTGTGTATGTTTGCACTGAGAGTTGCAAGGATACGTGGAACAGCGAAAGGCTGAGCGAAGGCGTGGAACGCTGAACCCCATGTGATCTGCCACGGAGCGATGTAGGTGTACACAAACCTCAGCTTATAAAACAACTCCCACAACTGCGAAAGAGAGAGAGAGAGACAGAGAGAGAAATGGACAGAAAGGTTTAATGATGGACCACCCACATCTGAATAGCACAAACAAATGAACAGCCACCCCCAAGACCCATCAGTGAGCCAGACACATCACTCTCCTCCTCCTCCTCCTCCTCCTTCCCTGCTATGCCATGGACCGACCCCGACCGACATCAGCAATCAGGGTGAAATCATAATGGCAGTAATCTGCCAGACACCCAGGATCATGCCCACAGCATGCCCGCCTGCCCGCCCGCCCAGCTCCGCTCTCCTGTATTACAGAGGGATAATCCGATTAGGAGCTCACTCACAAGGCCCTAATAATCTAATTGCAGTTTGGCCGTTTGTCAATCTGGCTGCCCACTCTGACTGCTGGAGCCCGCCCAAGGGTCTGTCGCTGTCGCTACGCTAGCACTGCCACACACACTGGAGCTCTGGGCTCAGAGACTCAAGGAAGGGAACACAGTTCACACTGTAGGGCCATCTCTCTGAGCAGTTCTAGAATGACGTGACTAGTTCATTCTGGAACTAACGCTTGCAGGAGAGATCAAAGTGAGGAGCGTGGTGGTGGTGGTGGTGTAGGTGGTGGTGTAGGTGGTGCTGGCGGTGCACTCCGCGTCTCTTCATCTATGAGGGATCCTACTCTCAAAAAGCTGTTTTCTGGAGCATTGCTGTGTGGGTGCATCATTTATAAAATATCAATGATTTCTCTGGAGCATCACTGCTACTGTGTCTGACCAGCATAGTCTCACACACTTCATTTAGTGGAGGTGAGGACCTCTGGAAGACGTGCAGAGGGTGGGCAAGAGGAGAGAGCTGATAAGTGTCTCACATGCATTTGTGGGATTTTGTATATATCCAGTCCTGTGTACAGAATAGGAAACAGGCGGACTGAACGAAGTGGAAAAAGGCATGTAAGGTATGTATGTGTGTGTGTGTGTGTGTGTGTGTGTGTGTACCTTGCTGAATATGAGGTGTGTGTGTGTGTGTGTCTACCTTGCTGAAGATGAGGTGTGTGTGTACGTTGCTGAAGATGAGGTGTGTGTATGTGTGTACCTTGCTGAAAACGATGGACATGACGAAGAGGTCGAGCAGCAGGGTCTCGGAGAGGTGCTGGTAGTCGAAGGTGAAGAAGAGGACGGTGAAGAGCACAGTGATGTACTGGTGCGTGGGGCTGCTGAAGGAGGAGCGGAGCAGCTTCAGACCAGCCACAGTGATCACCAGAGCAGCCAGTCTGAGAGATAGATGGAGGGAGAGAAAGAGAGAGAGAAAGAGAGAGAGAGAGAGGGAAGACAGAAAAAAAGAATGTCAGTAATTTAACTGGGTTTACCTGTTACCATGTTTATCATATCCCCATATGGACTCACTCACACACACAGCCTTCACATACGGTTAGTAACTGGCTGTTTATGACCGACATATTAATAATGACGGTGTGACACACTCTCTCTCACACACACGCACAGACAGTGTACTGACTCAGTGTTGAGTTTCTTGGCCAGCTGCTTGGCGCTGCCGCTGAGTTCGTTGAGGATGACGAGTGGGTAGAGCACGTTCTTCTCCACAAACAGCAGCCACACATGCAGACTCTCGAACCACATCACATGTGCTGCACCTAACACACACACACAGAAAAACAAATTTTTACAGGATTTGAAATCATTCGAAACTGATAAATACAGCTGTCTGTCTGTCATACACAATCACACGCAGACGCAGACGCACACGCACACGCACACAAACACACACATAAAAGAGTTCTTACCTCTGACTTCAAACTGGTAGTACTCCTTGGTCTTGAGCAGTGGGTGGGAGAAGCAGTACCAGGGCAGCTGCTTGCGGAGTTGGGGCAGCAGGTAGTGGGTCAACACGCCCACTGCACTCAGCAGACCATACAACACATAACTCAGAAAAGGCTACAGAGAGAGAGAGAGAGAGAGAGAGAGAGAGAGTTGGAGAAAAAGAGACAGACAGAAAGAGAGAGAGAGGTGGAGAGAAAGAGCCAGACAGAGATAGATGTGGAGAGACCCAGAGAGAAAGATGTGGGGGAGGGAGAGACAGAGAGGTTGTGAAAAAGACAGAGAGAAAGAGGTTGGGGAGGGAGATAGAGGCAAGTAAGCATACATGAGACAAAAAGAAGATAGTAGAGGAGAGAATGAGAGTTAAAGAGAAGAAATGAGTAAAGGCCACATCAGTATGATGCAGCTGTAACGTTAATGAGCTAATCGATTTCCTGAGAGTGTAGGAATACTCCTGAGTGGCGTTCTCACCTGCAGGACGATGAACACGGTGCTGACGTGGATGGCAAAGTAGAGCACAGCGATGAGTATACACACGATCAGATCTGACTGCAGACGCTCATTCTGATAAAGACACAGGGAGGAAGATGTGAGTCATCAGGAGTATTTCTGAGGGTGTCTGTGTTCATGTTGAGCCGTGTGCGCGCGCGCGCGTGTGTGTGTGTATGTGTGGGGTGGGTGTGTGTGTGTGGGTGTGTGTGTGTGTGTGGGTGTGTGTGTGAGTACATGTTGAGCCGTGTGCGTGTGTGTGTGTGTGTGTGTGTCCGAGTATATGTTGAGCCGTGTGTGTGTGTGTGTGTGTCTAAGTACATGTTGAGATGTTATCTGTAGCCGTGTGTGTGTGCGTATGCGTGTGCGCATGCAGAGCAAGTGAGAGATTGTGTATGTTTGAAACAGACAGACAGACAGACAGACAGACAGACAGACAGACAGAGAGTTTGTACCACTGAGTTGCGTAGTTTCTCAGGCAGCGGGTCGTGCACCTCAGACAGAGGGTCCTCTGGGTTCTTCTCCTTTAGGTTGGGAAAGACCTTAGACTGAACCAGAGATCTAGAGGGAGAGAGCGTGCGGAAGAGACAGCGAGAGAAAGATAAGGAACAATAAGTTAAGTTAATGGATGGAGTAAATGTGGTCATGTCCACACGGCAGGTTATATGTAACGACTTTATGCAGATATGCAGACACATATTCTCTAATCTCGCTTCCACACACACACACACACACACACACACACTCACATTAGGGAGCAGGGGTCGCTGCTCTGGCGACTCAGGTGGTAGGACACGGCCACCAGCAGGCCACAGAACACGGAGAACAGCACAGGGATGTGCTCAGCATCCCACGACTCCTGCAGCACACACACACACACACACACACACACACACACACACACACACACACTTATGTTAGACAGAGCATGACCTCAAAGAAAAAGAACTAAAAACCTTTAAGACTTTCTTCTTGCCCTAAAAAAAACCCTCTTTACTTGCTCTAATGATATGCTGAGTTATTCAGTTTTGAAAGTGCCAAAAATAAAAAAAATATTTGTTTTGTGTGTCACCTTCAAGGCACCATAGCAAAGGCCATAGAGCATCGCTACGGTAACGAGGCTTCGCAGGACGCTGTAGAGAGAAGACAGCAGACTGGTGCAGGCTAGGAAAGAGGAAAGAGAGAGAGAGAGAGAAAGAGAAAGAGAGAGAGAGAAATAGAGAGGGGGGGAGAATGACAAAGTATAAGTAGAGGTATGACTATGAACATACACATATAAATGTAGAGTTTTTAAGTTTAATGAAAGACAAGGGAAGCAAGCGAGAGATATGTGTGTGTGTGTGTGTGTGTGTGTGTCTGTGTGTGTCTTTGCGTGTGTGTGTGTGTCTTACCATTTCCACCAAAGATGTGGATGTCAAGTTGTTCAAACAGGTACATGACGAAAGTGTTGACCTGCGGTAGCAGCCCCACGAAAAAGATGACGGGAAAACACAGAGTGAGGACTGGAAGAGAGAGAGAGAGAGAGAGAGAAAGACAAAAATCAATGTGGTTAATCTCAACAAGTCAACAAAGTATGTGTGCGTGTGTGTGTGTGTGTGTGAGAGAGAGATAGGGCCCACCTATGACGAGGTCTCGGGCCGAGGCGAGCAGCAGGGAGCTGGTGATGACCACCCCGTAGAGGGTGAAGCGGGAGGGGCCCCACCACTCGCTCCCGTGGTGCAGGAGCCAAATGAGGGCGCAGCACAGGCAGAAATACACTGGCCGGCTGTACGCTATGATACGGTTATGACCCTATAAACACATACACACACACACACACACACACACACACACACACACACGCACACAGAAAAGATAAACATAGGAACACCTTTATTGACACATTTATCTATTGATCACAAAAGGTGACTTGACTCAAAAGACAGAGAAATAGTGAATGACAGACAGACAGACAGAGAGGGAAATAGAGAGAGAGAGAAAGAGAAAGGATGAGGAAGGAGGGTACAGAAAGAGGGATAGAGTGAGACAGGGAAGGAAAGCGGTGAAAGGGAACAGAAGACAGAGAGATAGAAGGAGGAAAAGAAAGAGAGGGGAAAAAAATTGAAGTGAAGGCAAAAATTAAAGAAAGAGGGCATCAGTTCAGCCCAGAAGTCTGCTGATTAGTGCGGCAGGAATTATGATGAGAAGAAATAAAGACAGGGAGAGACTGGAGGGGGGTGGGAGCGAGAAAGGGAGAGAAAGGAGATACCAGAGGAGGCCTGGTTGGGGCACTTACATGGCGAGGCGAGGAAGAATCTGGCTGAACACTCTGAGATGGAGAGAACAGAGGAAGAACCTGTTAGGGACCTGTGTATGTTTGTGCACATGTCTGTGGTGTCTCTCGGTCTGTCTGTCTGTGGCGTCTCTCTGTCTGTGGCGTCTCTCTGTCTGTCTGTCTGTCTGTGGCGTGTCTCTCTGTATGTCTGTCTGTCTGTGGCGTGTGTCTCTGTCTGTCTGTCTGTCTGTCTGTCTGTCTGTCTGTCTGTCTGTCTGTCTGTCTGTCTGTCTGTCTGTCTGTCTGTCGATCTGTATTCAACCTATCCACATTATTGCACTGTTAAAACACAAGTAATAATCAATCACATCATCAGATATATAGACTGATCATTACTCTATAGATTGTTGGTGATCTGGAAGTACTTCTCACTTTTCTACAAAATAAACCATAGCTGGCAAAAGCAGATGGCAAGATGCTTTGGAAAAACCCCAGAGACAAAGATCATTTGGTAAAAATAGGAAGCATGACAAGACAAGAAAAAGAGATATGTCTACATGAGTATGACAGAAATGTGGTTTAGCCACACACACACACACACACACACACACACACACACACACACAGAGAGAGGGAGAGTGTGAGTGTTTGTTTGCGTATACCTTCAACAAAGAGTATTGGCAGCTAGCAATGACGAGGCAGAATTGAAAAACCCAAATGTCTGTGAAGAACCCCTGGACCAGAAGCAGAGAACCCAGAAAGGCCACAAGAACCGCCAGCACCACCGCAAGAACGTTCTCCAGGACCTCTCGGTTCCTGACACACAAAGCAGACAGTCAGAATGATCCAATACACTGCAGAACAGAGGTCCCCTTGAAGCACTACTGTGTCTGGACTGTACTGTAACTGGTTCATATTCTTAACTTTATTGGCAAAAAGAATGCTACTGAAATCTTTGTGCGCTTTGGAAAAGATTAGTTGTGATGCGTGTTTGCAGTAGTGTGTGTGTGTGTGTGTGTGTGTGTGTGTGTGTGTGTGTGTGTGTGTGTGTGAGTGGTGTATGTGGGTGTGTGTCTGTGTGTGTGTGTGTGTGAGTGGTGTATGGTTGGTCTGTGTTGTACCTGTCAAACAGAGCGAGCAGCGTGAGCCGGTTGAAATGCAGGCCGACCCACAGGTGGGGGAGCAGCCAGAAGCGGTAGTACTGTTTGGCCTTGCGGGCTGCCGTAGCTGGGTCGAGCGTGCCCAAAGGGGCCTCCTGCAGCTCAGGGCTCAGGTCCACGTCCTGCTGCTCCAGCAACTCTGGGTCCATCGTTAGCAGCCGGTTCAGACGGATCTGACGGACACACACGCACACACACAGAGCATTTTTGCCATTTGTGTCTGAATATTTCTCTCAAATACTAGGGCATACTACTGGATTCAGTTGAGCTTTTTGGAATAAAACACAGCACACAAAGGATCATATACAATGGAAATGGCAGTTGTAATTCACACTGTCTAATACCCTCTTTGCATTTCAAACAAGCCATACAAGATTCCCCTCACATACACAAAAGCATGAGGGCAATGAAACTCATCACTCGGGTAATAATCACACCACTTAATTTCAAAAAGTCACACCCACAGCGATGCACACACACACATCCATCACACACACACACACCCATCTCAAGGATAATAATCCATTATAGTATAGAAAACCCCTCAATGATCTCATACTCACACCACTTCATATCAAAGGTGACACCCACAGAGATACACACACACACACACACACACACAAACACTTACCAGGTCATGGGGGTAGAAACGAACTGAGGTAGAACTGGAGAGATGAGAATCTGTTTCCCTGTGGAGAAGATCAAGTTCAAGTTCTCTTCCAATCCAATCAATCTGCAACTCTATCCCTCCAGCATTCATCCATGAGGAACATGCTCTGCTGTCAGTCCAACTGCATGTGTAATGTGTTATTTAAAATGGGACTTCATGGAAATATACGTACTTAATTGATGTTCAAGATTTGAGTGAAACATTAAACAGAAAATTTAAAAAATTATAAAACATTTAGGATGTGTGAGACCAAAACTAGATCCCCTCCAGAATCCTTATCTGGGCTGGGTGTAAAATGTGATTGTCCCTGAGTGCAGCCACTACAGTTGAGGATGTGTTCTGACTGCCATATCAACGAGTCTGGCTCTTTGGTGTTGCAGTTGAGCTGCAGGTTTGGTACCCTGAAGACCCAGGGTTGAGGCCAGGTGGGTTTGACTTGCTATCTCCCATCACTACAGTGATCATTAGTGATGTGTGTGCCAAACTTATGGCACGGACGCATCATCCTCATACACACCCACTGACCCACCCATCCATTTGGCACACAAGCTCTTGTAACAGGGCAAGCAGACGAGGCATGGCACTCTGGGTGGTCCGAAAGGGTCCACTTACCAAATGTTGTTGGAGGCTCTTCGGGTGGCGGGTTCAAAGTTCACCAGTGACATGTCACAGCCCCCGACCTCGTACAGAGGGGGGGTGAGCTTTCCTGGAATGACAATCACATAAATTCATACACATTCACATACGGGAAAGGACACAGATCCTTACAGAGAACTCATCTGGGTGAGACATGGGCCTGAAGCCCGGGGAGGGAAATCACATAAGGTGTCTCTCAGGTCAAAAGGAAATCTTACAGGTAAAAAAGTGAATCTTTTCAACTATTCAAATCTCAATGTCACCAGTTGCCCACTTAAAAGATATATGCACGCACATACACGCACATACACGTACGGACACACACACACACACACACACACACACACACACACACACACACACACACACTGCAATATTCACAGGCTGTCATCTTGAGTAGACTTCTTAAAAGAAGAAATTGAATAATGAATATTTTAGTGCATAATGCACCACCCATCTGTCCACACACACAGGATTCTACAACTGTGGCAGGGTGAGTTTTGCATAACACTAACCGAAGTCTCCATCAGGCATTGGCTGTCATCTCCTATGAATGAGACAAATAATCTCGACAGCAGATCACGTTTCCGTCAGATCACTGATCAATGCATCACTCATCATCTCAGATGAGCAGGCAGACACACCACAACAATAGATAGCTGTCTGTCTTTCAGCCATCACCAGCCCATCTTTCAGAGAAATCAACTCAATGCAACAACTGGCCACTTTTTGCAGTATGTTTTTATTGGCAACAACTTTTGGCATTATCTTCCAATTCCTCTTACTGGTATAGAGCCAAGTGAATGGCATGTAGGCAAACCTGTCGTTTCCATTGGCCAAGCAGGCTGTGCACTATGCAGTTCCCTGGTCCAGGATGGGAACACCATGTGAAAATGTAAGAAAAGCTTTCACAGCCTGACATCGATATCAAAACTAAAATTTAAACAAGATTTTATCAGTCTCAGCAGGGCTGTTGGTGGTCTTTGGCAAGGTTTTAAGTGCTAGGTAGTTATCCCACTAGGTCTAGACCAAAACTCCTTTATGCGGCTCTAAGGGAAACCGATCGTCTCATCAGATCACCAACGAATCAGATCACTGTAAAACTGTGACAGATTGGCATTCCAAGCTTGTTATTTGTACAGGTAAAAAAAATCACTTCCAAGCAATATTCCCCAAGAGATAGTTGCTTTGCTTTGATAATCAGTGGTGCAATGACTGGGGCATAAGCAGTTGGTCATCATTTCAGGGTCATAATGTGATGAACAAACTGCTTAGTAATGATCAGATGCATCTGAACCTATTTGAAGCAACTTGTCAAGAACAAAAACTACACAGTGATAGTGATTAAATACTGATGAAGGGTGTGTACAAAAATGTTGATTTGCTAGACTGTCTGCTGGAACTGTTTTTATACCTTTCAGATGCATTCTATAACAGCTGGATCTGGACGTGGACATAAGGGGTGTGGGAACAAAACTGGCTGGATAAGGTGTCATCATTAGCCTGACACATAAAGCAAAACCAGAGTATAAAACTTCGTCCTTGAGACTGGTTTCCTTGCTTTAGGAACAATACTACAGATATGGATCCAGAATTTGCTAGAAACATGTATAGAGAAAAGTACATTTATCCGCAAACTGAAAAAACGATAAGAAGTAATCAGCTTCAAAATGAAAATGTTCTCTTCAGAATAATGCAAGACAACAGGCTACACATACTGCAATTCAATCCTGCTGATGCTGTGAATCAATGGCTCAAAGAGATTAATGACTGGACTACAAACCAGGAAAACAATCTGACTGTACAGTTTTTTTAAACACAAAAGGCTGCTGATGCATATCAATACATGACTTTTGTGACTTAATAGCTTCAAAACTGTTAAACATGAATTACTTTCTGGTGTGTTCAAGGTATTTATGTTGCTCTATTCTTGCCTTCAAAAATAAAACACATGGATGAACATCCTAAACATAATGACGTCTGGGTTATATCACAAACTATACACCACTCAATAAAGACATTCAAATGTTCAGTAATATGTTCAGTCATATGCTCCATTTTACATCTATCTACCCTTAAAGTAGATCTATCAACCCTTAAAGTTATGTGACTCAAAAGCGAAAGCATGTCAGACACTCTGGGGCATTCATGAATTCAAGCAGCCTACTTGTTGAGACGCGCAGTTAAAACAACAGTTGCTCAACAACCTGATTCTTAATACTTACTCAAGCGTGATGAAGGTGGACTATTTGGCGGACGCGTTGCCTGCTAGTCTTGCTGAGGGCTGCTATTGGGCTACAACTTAAATGGGTGTCGTTGTGCCGTCACTATGGTTAAGTATGTGTTCTGGCTGCCATACCAACAAGCCTAGCTGTTTGGTCCTGTGGTGCAGGGGGGATTGCCGGGGTGCGAGAATTGGGTTCTTTACAGCTCTCTCCCTTCACTACGAAATGTTTTGATGGTTTGACTCGGTCTGTTCACTGACTTTCTTCAGGTCAATGAAGGCTGTTCTAAAGCAGACCTCTTCCTGTCTGCCAGAGAGAGATTATGGCACTGACCACCATGCCCCAACATAACCACAACAAAATGGCTGAATATTAACATGCCAGACAACGCTGCAGCATTCAAAAATCAAAATAAAACCAAACCGCAGAACTACTTCTTCATGCTAAATCTTTTGTCCATGCACCCTTCTCACCCCCCACTCTCCCTCACCGAACTCATCCTGAAGGCTGGTGTTGCCTGCTGTGGAGGCCTTGTCCTGAGAACATTCCAGCTGCGCGCTTCCATTCCTGGCCAGCAGGGAGGCGCTCGCGCTCAACACAGTCACCTGGGACGGGGTGCGGGAAGGTAGACCTTTGACCTGGGAAGTAGATGGCTGGGAGGCCTGGCTGAGAGCCTCCTGGAGACTGCCACAGGAAAGGGTGGGGGTAAATAAGAGATTTTGGAGAGAAGGGGTTGAGGGTAGAAAGGAGACAGAGTTTGCGATAGCAGATAAGGTAAATGATACAATTTCACACGGGTATGGCAGGTTAGGTGCAGAGGTGTTTGTACACACACAAAGGTAAAACCGGTTACATGGTACACACACAAAGAAGCAGGTTAGGGTGAGACATGGCGTATCCCATGGCAGGTTAGGCAGACACGACACAGAACAGCAAAGGTGAGAGAGGAGAGGATAAATAGGAGTAGAGACAGGTTAGGCAGAGTGCAAAACGTTCAAGAACTCGGCGATTGGACCAACACAATGCAGGAAAAGCTCTTTAAAAGCCTGTGAGACAGCAAGAACAGATAGAGGCTGATGTATAAGAAGAGTGGACGTGAGATGAGAGGTTTGGTGTTTGTGTGTGGGTGGCGGTGCTTATGGAAAGACAAAAAGTCAAAAAGCCCACACATCAACACGCCACGCTGAAATATTAAAACAGCAATACATGAGTGTAATTTCAGGGGAAGAGAGCAACATGGAAAGAGAGAGCGAGTGAATGTGAAAAATTGAGGAAGAAGTAAGAGATTGTGAGAGAGGGATGAAAATAGAGAGGGAAAACTTCATGCATAGCACTAGAGAGAGCTCTACCAATACCACAACAAAATGAAATGAAAACCTGATCGGGCAAGAGGAAGAGAAGAAAGCAGGGGGGTTTGAGCCGGAAGAGAGGGAGAGGAGAGGAGAAGTTGGTCAGAAGAGAAATGTGAGCACGGAGGTGGCAAGGAGGAGAGGAAAAGAAGAAGAGAGGAGGAGAGGACAAGCTGCCTCAGGTTTCATCAGAGGAAAGCGATGATCACTGACGAGCAGCAGAGGTGGCGAGGTCCTCAGAGAGTGCAGACCTCTGCAGAATGTCCGTCTGCTCCGGGCCTGGGCGGGGCGACCCTTTAAAGTGCAACTCCAGTGAAACTTAAATGCTTCCACGCCGCTGGAAGAGGGCCTGTTGGGGCGCTTTGATGACTCCGCTCTATTTTAAGCTCTAAAATAGTAATTTCATCACTTGCTTTGAGTCAGGCGTTTCCAACACATCAGAGGGCCTAAGTGCCTTGAATGGTCGAGCATGACAACGGCAGAGATTTGGAAATTCAAGTGATGCAAACCATCTGTGCGATCTGTGCGCAAAACTGTTGAAGGACTAATATTCTTGCAGCTGTCTGGCCCCTCAACCAGCCAGGAGGTGGGGCTGGTGCCACATCTTAATCAATACTAACCATAATGGAGAATGATTGATGCCTAATGACCCTGTTTAGATTGAAAAGCCAGGCAGCACATCTACATAACAGTGTGTGTAATCATCTAACTGTACTTAAAAGTGAAATGCTGACATAACGAAGTATTGAGTATTGATGTATGAGTGCCACAGCTCCTGGGATATTGAAGGCATCTCTGGTAAAATAATGAATAACCCAAAGGGGTACATTTGGGATAAAACTAACACACTGAATAACCTGAGAAACAGTGAAGTAACACATAAATGATTGCAGATTCAACAAGAAATCTTATGAGACTGCACTTAAGGATGATCTGCCCAGCAAAAGGTGAGTTTGTGTTTGTTTGTGTGTGTGTGTTTGTGTACCTGAGTCAGTGCCTCAGGTGCCACCTGCTATTAGCAAGGGCAGATTCCTTTTTGGTCGATAAACTGTATTATTACTGTATAAACACTAAAAAATATTTCTGCCCGATAACTTCACCGATATGGCTTTGTAGTATTTTTTTTAAATATGTGGTTGTTTGAATTTTACATGTTATCTGCTCTCCGTTTGGAACGTAAACTACTAGGGGTGTAGGTTTTCACTTTCACTCCCTGTATGTGAGACTGCACATTCAATTTCTCATAGAAAGACAAGCAGCCATGTTAAGGTGAAGAGACTCAGGAATTGATTTCTTTAATGCTTAATAAAAGAGTTGTGGGGATCGTTGATGGTTAAGGTTCTTTTGGATGAAGGCACATAGTTGTGATGAAGAGGATTACTTCTGTCAGGATTGGCATGGCGACAGGGGGCCCTATCGACCCATGGCAGCCGTGGCTCTTTGCTTAGCATTTTTGTGGTTTGGCTGATTCTGTGGTTTTGTAAATACGACCTTCTACTGGGGGTTGGAAGAATGGAGAGGGGTTGCCAACACTGTAAACAGAACCCCCTACCCTCTCCCCAATGTAGTTTCAATCTCTATCTCTTGTCTTCTCAATCAGAGTTTAAAGTTTAACCAAACAGACATGCTGGGGAGAGATATGAAGTCAAAACGGAGAGTGGACTAGCCTTTGGGCCATTTTCTGGAGCCACAATAACCCAATGGGATTGGTCTGCAATGAGTTTGTATTTATCAACCCTACCTCCCGTCTGATACACAGTCTGGGCACTTTTAAAGCAACGCATGATTCAGTCCTTAGCAATTCAATCGTTTTGTTTCAGCTTCACACTAGGCGACTGATGAAATTGCAACCCTGGAATTTTAGCTTGTGCAACTTGCGCCCTTAAGCAATAGTTCTGTGCATATCTATGAGCCAGTTACACAGAAGTGAGTGGGGGGTGAGTGAGGGGCCTGTTGACACTGATCGCGTACTCTTCAGAAGACAGAAGTGAAGTAAACTCGTCCTCTCAGCCTGACCTCTCAGAAGAGTAGTTTAAAGATCATGACTGCGTGTTTGTCAACGTCAGCAATACCTATTGGCCAGGTGAGGGTGCTCTATTCTGTCACTGGAGGAGCCAAGGGTCCTTGATCAATCATCATACGGAAGTGGAGAGGGAGACTAGGAGGAAGGGGGTACATGGAGATGGAAAGAGAAAGAGAAAGAGAGAGAGAGAGAAAGAGTACTAGAACTGGAAAGGTGAAATATGAGAAGGATGAGATATGGACATGGCGGATCTAGGGAGCAAGATGAATGATCACAAAGACACAAGAGGAGGAGGAGGAGGGGATGGATGGTGTACAGGAGTCTCATTTGAAATATGGACCTGAAAAGAGAGAGAGAGAGAGAGAGAGAAAGAGAGAGAGAAGCAGATACATAGACAACTAGACAGACAAGACAGTTAGATGTGAGCTGGGGAAAGGAGAGGTCACCAAAGGCTTATGGGTTTCTTCAGTTTGTCTTCTGGCTCATACTAGGCAACAGCCAACGTCCATCTCCACCCAACTCTTACTCCAGTCACAGGTAGCTTGTTAGATACTGTGCGACAGACATTTCCTATCCATTACATTTACAGCAATTAGTGCCTTAACGACAGTTGCTTGATGCTTAATGCGGACTGAATTGCTTTTATATCGAGACAGAGGAAAAGCCCATGTGCCTTGAGATGGTTATTAGCTGAGAGAGGAAGCAACCAAATGGCACATATCTGCCAAAAAAAAAGGGAGTTTGACATGAAGGAGGGGAAACATGACGAGAGGAAACAAAGACTTCACCAGAGAGAGCAAAAGAGAAGACAGTTTGCAAAGGGATCCCAGAACATGCCAGTTCCCCGAGCACCCCAAGGGGAAACAAACGAGCAGAAACACCATGCAGCGTACCAGCAGTTTATAAACCTCACAGCGGATGGGAGGTTAGTCTGGCCACATCCTCTGTAAGTGGTTACAGATCAGTCGTGGGCGCATAAAGTGAGAAATGACACGCTCCATGCAACCCGATAAATTGCAGAAAAATGACAAGCCGAAAAAGGAAAAACGAAAAGGAGGAGGGATTAAACGCGATGAGTGTGAGAAAGGAAGAGGAAGGGGGAGGATGGAAGGGGACGACCGGTTGCATGCTGAAATTAAGCCCCGCCTGTTATGTTTTTTTCTGTTGTTGTCTATTTTTTGCCAAAGAGGCCAATCATACCTGAGGGGGGATCCGATGAGGGAGGCGGGAGGGGTGGGGTTACTCCCCGCGTTGTGTCGCCGCCGCACAGCTTGCCGACGGAACGTGCTACGCTCGCGCCGGAATGTTACGGCCTCCTCGCTGCCTGGAGCTGTGGTGGCGAGAGAGAGGACTGTAGTGCTGGAACTGTCCACTCCAGGCATAGTGACAGCTTTATTGCTGCTCTTACAAAACACATTCATCTTTACCTATGGCTTGTAAGATGCAAAATGGTGCAACCTTGTTCATATACCCATATATACAGAGGAAAAAAAATCTAAATGGTTCAGAGTCAGTTCTCTTTTTTTTGTGCATAAACATCTCCACTAGGACAGCAGGACTTTTATATTTCCTTATGATGGAAATACAGATCTAACGCCCCAAATTCCTGTCAGGGTGTGCAAGGCTGTGTGTTCAGCTTCCCAACAGATAATCACAAACAATCCCTTGATAGGTCGATTTCATGTACCTTTGACAATTCCTCATATACTTTGGAGTATAGCATATAACAACAACCTCTGTATAGTTAAAGAGATAGTGATAATCACATAAAATATACATACAGTTGGCAGATAAAGGTAATCCTTGTTCACCAATACTCCAGTACACCAATACCAAACCTCAACCTTGATGGTATCAATTGAGGCGATATGAATGCCTCGCCCCTTGTGATCATTGACAGAAAGCCTGTGTGAAGCCTGAGAGGTCTGGGTATGTATCCTGGCCATGACAGAAGAGTTTGAAAACAGACATATCTGCAAATTTCAATCAATAGCCACAATGGAATGTCCACTTCTCCGGTAAAAACAAGTCACCTGATGTGATCAAATGCACTTAGTGTGAGGCAGAATATTCTGATCCTACAAGCCCTGAGATTTTCCTATTAGTGTCTCCGTTTGAATGTGGCGTCTTTCTAAAAGTAATGTAATCTACAATTTAGGGGACTGCATCTCAGATGAGGGACTTTGATATACTACAATGATATACAGATATGATCTGAAAAATCAATCTCCAGAGGTCAATCAGATTACTAACCAGACAAAGTCCAGGACATTAACTCTGTTGAGCAATCTGTAGCTCAAGATCCAAGACCTCACCACTCTTTGAATAGGTAGTCTTTTAAACTCGACTGACGTGAAGCGGTTTTCATCAACTATTTGCTAATAACTCGGCTTAAAGAAGATGACTTGCACGCCTTACACTAAACTACCCATTCTTTTCTTCCTGAAATAACCCAACAACAACAACAACAACAACAACAACAACAACAACAACAACATCCATCATCTAACCATGCAGACAAGGTAAACCGATCTCTCAACTGGACATTATTTTCTCCAACAGCAGATGGAGAAGAAGGAGAAGGTACTGATATGTGTATGTTGGTTGGGGGTGGGGGCTGGGGTCATGTAAATATGTATACACTCCTAGGGTTTCCTAAAGGTAGGCAATCCTTTAAACATGACACACAAGACGGCAAATGATTTTACATGTATTCATTCAGCAGATGCCTTTATCCAAACACAAGCTCTGGGGAGAAATTAGACATCGAAAAATGTCTAATTTCAATCTACCCTGTAGCAATGTCTCACACTCTTAAACCAACAATCATCCAAATGCTAATTAGGCTCCATCTTGTTTCTTTCCCATTCCCATTTGTGATAATATTTGCATTCTTAACTTCATTAAAGTCTCTTGTGTTCCCACTTGCCAGGAGCATAAATAAATCTTTTTTTCTGGAGGGGGTGGGGGATAGCAGTTCTTGCCAGCAACACACAAAAAAAGACTGCTAGACAAACTGCACTCACTGCGTGCACAGTGCTAGGCTTGCCAACTCTGGCTGGCAACTCCTGCCATATCTCAACCGTGAGCCAAGGGGGGCTCAGCATCGAGGAGCAAGGAGTCAGGGAACGCTCGACAACCGATCCATTGACAAACACCCTGACAAGGAGCCACAAAGCCAGGAGAGAAATGCTCTGCGTTTAGTCAACGGTTCAGTGAACCCGAACCACGAGCCAAGAGCCAATCTGCCAAAGTGCATTACCACAGGAGGGGGGAGAAAGGAGTCACACGTCAAGCCATTAGTGTTTCCTTATTGAATCATGCCAGGGAGGTGAGGTCACAGGCTCCTGCCGCGTCCAGGGGGGTGTGAGGGGGAGAAGGGGGAGAGGGAGACGGTCAGCAGAGCTTAATGCTGGAGGGCATCTCTGCCCAGATGAGACAGCCCTCCTCAGGGACAGCAGCTGGGTTCCAAAGCCCTTGCCACACAACCATACGCAGCAGCAGCAGCTCTCGACGAGGGGAGGGTTTTGAGATTTGGCCCACGTTCGTAAATTCACTTCAAGCGGAAGATTCACGGGTTGGATTCCCAGTTCCCAGCAGGAGTAGCCTATATAGGGCTTAAGCTGTACCGCTGAGGTGGAGGTATTTTCGAAATGACTCACTTATAGCACATTTCACCAAGGCAAACCAGGTTGGGTTCAACACAAGAAAAACTCTAAACATACAGATGAAAGGGTCTTTAGCACAGCTTACAGCACGCAGCTGTGCCTGGTTGTGGCCTAATACAACACTGACTATCAGGATACAGAGTGTCACTAAGTACAAGGGTTTGATGGTTCACATTTAGACTATTGGGTCATACTAGTTGATAGGTTGTGAAATGTTGTAAAATTTTGGGGCCTGTCCACATTTTCTTGTGGTCAAAATGTTTAGTATGTCATACTAGTTATTGAAATGAAATCATCCATCTTAGGAGCCAACATCAGATATGTGCAGGTTGTCGTGACGATATAAAACCAGTGGTGCAAACTCGTCACCTTTCTATCCACTTTAGGAAAGACTAGAGTGTTTCACAGAGAACAGTGGGTGGTACAGTTGAGGCTACAGAGAATCATTCAATGGCTGTACCTGTACACTGGGAAATGAATTCTGTCCATAGGATATATTAACATTAACTCACATTAGGTAGTCAGTCGATATTTCAGGTTGCCACATGCAGTACACAACATATTGAGTCATTCAAACACGTACATCCTTCCGACCAAATGCAGAATAACAGACAGGAGCAAACAAAACACTCCTAACTATTGCAATGATAACATACAAGTCAACCTCCTGCAGAGAAAGAGAGTGGTTGTGTTAAAAATGTGACTTTGCACTTAGGCTATGATAAAGCTGAGAGGTCTGTGAGAGCCATCTTCTTGTCCACCTACTTAAGGCTGATTCATTCTTTCAGAAACATAACCTGCTAATGGCTATGAAATGTGCTTCTACTGAGTGTATACTCAAGGAAACCTTCTTAGAAAATCTACTGTACTACTGATGTTTCATGACAAAGACAAAAAAATATATACCATTACCATTTCAAAGTACTGTTAGAGGTCATTAGGAAACTAAAATGATGGTTCTCCAGTTTGTTCAATTTATATTATTGGTCACTAACAATTTCACAATTGAATTACATTTTTTGTGTGTCTGTGTGTTTTGTGTCTGTGTTTGTGTCTGTGTGTGTGTTTGTGTCTGTGTGTGTGTTTGTGTCTGTGTGTGTGTGTGTCTGTGTGTGTGTGTGTCTCTGTGTGTGTGTGTCTCTGTGTGTGTGTGTCTCTGTGTGTGTGTGTCTCTGTGTGTGTGTGTCTCTGTGTGTGTGTGTGTCTGTGTGTGTGTGTGTGTGTGTGTGTATGTGTGTGTCTGTGTGTATGTGTGTGTCTGTGTGTATGTGTGTGTCTGTGTGTATGTGTGTGTGTATACTCACCCCTGATGGCAGCCTCAAGCCCCTCCACTCCAATGAGCGCGTGTGGGGGCAGACTGTTCCGGGAGCGCGTGACCGACTCCAGCTGGGAGGCCCGGCCCATGAGGCAGGCTGCATCCAGCACCTCGCCCTCCTTGGCCTCCAGGTCCGACTTGGAGGTGGTGAGGGGCCGGGACCCGGCAGGGGCCCCCAACCGCTGGGGCTCGTTGAGCTCGCTAAGCTCGTTGAGCTCGTTAAGGCAGGCGGCGGCTGTGCCGCTGTCCAGG
>NC_137911.1:12437307-12494807 GCF_963457725.1 Sprattus sprattus
TCCTGACTGCAGCTCTGAGCCAGACTCAAGCTGATGTCATCTGAGGTCTTGCCTACAACTCCTACAGAGAGAGACAGGGATGAGGAGACGAGATGGAGTGTGTGTGAGAGAGATCCTTTTTTATTTAGGTTTCTGAACCGGATGGGCCAGTAGAGAGCAGGATCTTAATTACAAAGAAGGCCTGGCAAGAGTAAGGTAGCCTCTTTGCGGCGAGGGCAGCTCAAGAGGAGACAGAAAGAAAAGGCGAGGGAGACAAGGGGAGAGAGAGAGAGAGAGCGAGAGAAAGTGATGAGTAAGGAGCTTTAGGGAGGTTTGGGCACCATGACTTATTCATCTCTGCTTCCTTCACACTTCTCCTTTCAGCACTCTCCTACTTCTCACTCTCTCTCTCTCTCTCTCTCTTTATTTCTCTCTCTCTCTTTATTTCTCTATCTATCTTTATTTCTCTCTCTCTCTCTCTCTCTCTCGCTCTCTCTCTCTTATATCTATATCTATATCTTATCTAATATACATCCCTATATTCTATACTGTATACACACATACATACACTCACAAACACACATACTTATATGGCATCAGTCAGAACAACAAAAGATAGCACATTAACAATTCTACTGTTGAAAAAAGCAACTTGATTTGAATTGAATAAAGAGTAAATTAGGATACGACTGAGAAGCACTCATGAAACACTAATGAAAAAGTGAACTGCTGTTTCCCTTTTTGGAAAAACCACAACAGGCTACAGTACAAACAACCGTCACAGTCACAAGCACACGAACACACTCACACACCCCTGGTGATGTAGCTCTGCTATGGAGTGTGTTCTGTCTGACTAACCTTTTCTAGAACACTCTCTCACAGTCTGGGCAGACAGAGGCTGTGTCCGTGCATACCTGTTTCTCATTAGACCTCAGTGAGTGTTTCAAGCAACAACGTTCCTCAACATTTAACCCCTGGTCTGCCTGCAGGGAAGCGTGCAGACACACACACACACACACATAGACACACACGTACACAGACAAAAACAACCCCTTCACCATTTGTTTCGTTTTCTCCCTCACACACAAACATACACAGATACACGCAGGCACACACACACACACAAACACACACACACATGTCCACTCAACCACCACATAGGGAATGAGCCATTTAGTACTGCTGTTTGAATTCTCAATTGTACATTTTATTTAAAGCAGCACAACGGAACAATAGCTATTCGCCAAAGGTATGCTAGCAGCTAAAACTAACGAAATCTCTTGAAATGTGCTGACTTTGACATTATGACAAACTAGTTACTCAACGACTGTCCTTACACTGTCGAACATCAAGCAAGTGCAACATAAGACAAAGCAAGACGGCAAATAAGCTACTTACTAGTAGTAAACAAGTCAGGTCGGCGGGCTGCGGCAGGCAAAACTACAGAACGCAGTTATATGCCTATAGACCCTGCTATCGCAATGGCACGGACGCGTTTCTCCATATTAAAAGTCATTGTAGCGCCCCAATTTTTTTTAAGCTGTTATTTTAAGGTTAAACTGCTTATCCTAACCCTAATCCTGAAGTATAATTGTTGCATATTGGGGCTTTAATATATAAAGCACTATATAATATATGGGCCATTCTACCGAATTGATGCAAAGTCATGTCGGATATATTTTGAATTTTTTTATGGTTTATTCCCAAAACTTTGTCCATATGTATATTGTACCATATCTAAAGTACACATATCTAGTAAAAGAACAGTCAAGTTTTATATTGTATTTTCAGAATGTGCTGGAATGTTTTTCCTCTTCCAAAAATTGTCACTACCGAAACATCACATTTACTATTAAAGTATTATTATTGACCTGTTCAGATTGTGTTTCCTTCCCTTCTCTGAAGAGTATTTTTACAAATACTTCTTGAAGGTTTTCATAATGAAATCCATAGAAATGAATTTTTTACCAAATTTTCAAGTTCAATTTATCTGTTTCGGTAGTGACTGCACTGTTTCGGTAGTGACTGCACTGTTGGATGGATGTTAATTTCTCTTTCCAAAATCATCCAAAAGGTGCTCTGGGCCGCCCTTTAGTCCACACAACACATTTATTAAAAAATTATGGGATTGAACTACTTACCATTTCATTTTGTCACTACCGAAATCATCTGGTCACTACCATATGTTTCGGTAGTGACTGTTTCGGTAGTGACAATTCTAGCTAACTTTAAGCGTAAATAAAGAATTGTAGCAAGCACACGGCTTGCAAACACATCTTTGAAGGGGTGAACACACATACAAACATAAGATTTTCCATGAAACCCCAAAAGGTTTACTTAATTGAAGAAAACATGCGTTTCGGTAGTGACAATTCTTAAGGTTACACATCGATTTTCAGACTTTGAAACACATTTATATAAAAACTATGGGATTAAGCTACTTACTATTCAACCATGAGGGACAGAGATGCAGTGTCACTGCATGGTCAAAAATGCAGAGTCGTGGCTAAAACACAGGCTCAGCCAATGAACTAAAACTCTTGTGTTTCGGTAGTGACATGAAAACTAGGGACATGATTTTTTGAGTATAGTAAATTGATTTAAAAATTAAACCCACAACAAATCTAAATATTCCAAGTTCTGTTTCAACCCAATCATAAAGATCTTTGAAATTAAATCATTGAAAAAAATCTAAAAAAATTGAAAAATGAAATTTAAAGGCATTGAAATTTAGATGTCAGGGTTGGGGACAGCTACTTCCCAGTAGAAAGTACCCTATAAATGATGATTTTGTATATATTTAGCTTATCACTATCTCATGTAATGCATTGGGTTTATATAGACCATAACATTTTCTAATTAAATATCTATGCCTAAATACCTAATTGTTTTGTAAATAGTTTTTATTGTTGAGGGACTGCATATTACACGAATTCGGTAGAATGGCCCATATATATGATCGTAATGTACAAACGATGCGCAGTATAAGATAATTCATTGCAAGACGAACTGAAGAAGACGACCAGACATTCCTTAGTTTACATGAAAGTCAACGGATGGATATGCCTAAATGCTAAATGAAGCTGTGCCTGAGAATGATCGCAAATGGCTTGAGTCAAATTTTCTTATAGGCCATCTTAATTGTGTACAGAAAAGGGAAATCAAGAAAACAATCAGAATGATTGATGAAATGAAATCCTGATTAAAATGTTTTTATTATATAGACTGCATTTTAGCTAAATATAACATTTGTGACAGTATTTTAGTCATAACAGTTCCATTGGTGTGTAAGCGTTACTATATTGCCAAGTTACCGACATGAAATGTTTTGGAATGAACTGTCGTTTTAATGTCTGAGTCCCTCCTTAGTGAACTCAATAGATGTTTCTCTCTTTAGAGTGAGTAGGTGAGTGGACATTTTGAATCCAGCCACAGACACACAATAAACCCTCCCTCCTCTTCACTGCACCACACTGGGCCCTTACCACACACTGCTGCTTCAGGTATTTTTATTCAAGGCTTTTTTCCTTTTCCACCTTCCCCCTTCTCTCTCTCCTCCACCCGTCTCTCCCAACCTCTGATTCACACTGTTGTCAGAGCAACTGCCTTGCAGTGCGGGTGGAGGTCAAAGAAGTGCTGTGTCACCACTCTCCTCATGTGAACGTTACAGAGCGGGGGGAGGACAACACAAAGTTTAGGGAGATGTGTGTATGATCTTTGTACAGAGCGCTTTTTACGTAGCGAGGAGGATTCATTCAATCATTCATACATACATACACATCATTTTACTGCCAACTTTGTGCCGAGATTTGGGCTTGGGGCTTGGGGATAATGCTGATTCACCTTTTTTTTCAAATATTCATTCCATGCATAGTAATAGGTTTTGGATTGGTATGTGTATGTGTATATTTCTAAGGTCGACTGCTTGATATAAAATGGCATGATTGCAAATAAATCAAAACATCAACCCAACAGCTATGCATTCAGTGACATCGAGGGCGTATAATGTGCTAGATACACTGAACAAATCGAGGAGCTGGACATGTTCGTATTCACTTGGACTGGTGTGTGTGTGTGTGTTTGTGTGCTCCGATGGAGAGTTCTCACCTTTGGCTGTGGCAGGTCCCCCGTGGGCTGACACAATCTAAATCACACAATCACGAGGAGAGAAGAGAGAGGGGCGAAGAGATGGGAGGGAGAGAGAAAGAGGGAGAAAGCAAGAGGGGGTTAAATTGGTGGATTAAAATATCAGCCCTAAATCTCACCTCTGAAATGTAATGAATGGCCTCAACTGGTACAAATCAAGCAGAGAGAACTCAAAGAGATGGGTGAATGTGTGTGTGTCGGTGTGTGTGTGTGTGTCGGTGTGTGTGTGTGTTTCTGGGGGGGATATACATATTGAGAGTGTTTCTGTGTGTGTTATTCAATTAGTGACGAGTACACGTGTGTGCACAAGGATGAGTGAATTCAGGGAGCTTGTATGTCTTTGTATATCTGCACAAGTATGAGTAAGTGTGAACTTAAGGTGACACTGTGAGTGTGTGAGAGTGTTACCGTAAGTGTGTGAGGGAGTGGGAGGGAGTGTATGAGCTTAAGTTTGACAGTAAGAGCAAGAGAGTGTAAATGTGTGAATTTGACAGTGTGTGTGGTGATGCTAAATTGTCCTCTCCACTGACTCATCCCTGACTATAATGGCTGCAAAAGGCTGAGGCTGCACTGACAGCATGAGCCACACACACACACACACACACACACACACACAAACACAAAGGGGAGCGTCTGCAGTAGCTCATTCACAGTTTACCAAGAGGCGTTGTTCATTTTCTCACCAACACACATACACAGAGGGAGCATATTTATAAAAAGAGGCATTGTTGATCTGTTCCAATACACATAAATGCGCACACACACACACACACACACACACACACACACACACACACACACACACACACACACACACACACACACACACACACACACACACACACACACACACACACACACACACACACACACACAGCTAATTTATACTGACTGAAGAGTGCTGTTCATTTATCAGACACACACACACACACACACGCACACACACACATGCACAATGAAGCATCTCATATCCTTTTTGCAGGTCACTCATGCTGAGAAACTGCCCTATTGTTTATCTGCATGATGCCTAGTGTTGAGCTAAAGAGGCGGTCAACGAGTGGTGCAGGGCAGTAAACACGAGGTCTTATTGTGGTTGTACATTAGCGAGGATGTACTGTAGAAGTCATGGTAGAGAGAGTTGGGGATTGGGGGCAAAAAATAGGTGTGTAAATCAGGTGTGTGAGTGCAGCAAAGGTGTGTGAGTGTAGTGTGTGTGTGTGTGCCGGGGTGCAACTGCATGAAGGTGTGTGAGAAAGTGCTGCCTTGTGTGTGTGTGTGTGTGTGTGTGTGTGTAGAGATGTTGAGTTTGCTCCTGCGCACAACACAATGACCTAGAACACGACACCCCAGAGAACTGGCATATTAGGAACATCAGCCAGAGAGGGTGGGAGGGTGTGGAGCTGGGATACAGCAATGAAGTTTGTGTGTGTGTGTGTGTGTGTGTGTGTGTGTGTGTGTGTGTGTTTGTGCATTTGCTTGTGTGTGTTTGTGTGTGTGTGAACATTTGTTTGCAAGTCAGTGGTTAAGAGAAAAGGCCAGTAGAGTCTGTTCTCTGTAAATACTGTTTGGTAAGCACTCTCACTTTCTTTATCCTCCCCCAAGCCTCTCTCCTTCCCACCTTTCATCTCCCTCTCTCTCACTTTCTCCCTCCCTCCCTCTGTTTCTCTCTCTCCGTTTCTCTCTCTCCGTTTCTCTCTAGTTTCCTGCTGCTGAATCATGTCAACAGAGCCACAGTGAGAGACAGCAGCTGATTGATGTTCTCATGTGACTGTGGCGCGCGCACACACACACACGCACACACACACACACACACACACAACATCACAGCACATGCACAGAAGCACACCCAGGGCTGGTTAACCATTCACCACCCAAAACAGGAAGGAGCAGGGAGAAGGAGGTTGCCATGGTGGTGCCCCCAGGACATCCTCAGTGTCCATTGGGTCTCATTAAGAAGGTTAGAATGAGGTCATAATGAGTCCAATGACTAGAAGAGCTGTGTAGTGTGGGGTCGAAAATCTAATGGATGTAGAAGGCACCTCCGAAGATTCTTAGAGGAGACTTGTCAGAGGGACTCTGTGACTTTGACGAATGCAAATTGAGCAGCTTTAGAACATTCTTCAAAACTAAACACACAGATACGTGTGTGTGTGTGAGCACACACGCACACACAAGCACAGGCACACACACATACCTGGAGGTTGGAGTCCACCCCTGCGTATGAGTTTCTTGAACTGCAGTCCACAGGCGGCGTTTCTTCTCTCACAAAGTCTGCCATCTCTATACCCCCTCCAGGGTCCCTGCGCACGCGCACACATACAGAGAGAGAGAGAGAGAAAGAAAGAGAGGGAGATAGAGAGAGAGAGAGAGAGAGAGAGAGAGAGAGAGAGAGAGAGAGAGAGAGGGAGAGAGAGAGAGGGAGATGGAGAGGGAGAGAAACACTTACAGTTAACAAGATTCATGGTTACCTAGCAACAACCCCCCCCCCCCCATGGAACAGTGATTTCAGTGAACAACCATCATCTCGCGCTCCTCTGAGGATTCAATCTGGGGAGTTCTATTACAAACACATTTATGAGAATGAGCGCAGTGGGGCTGTTCGTATCAGCATCCAAAATACCTCCTGCACAACATAACAGAACCACCACATATTTCAGAGAAGGGGGGGGGGGGGGGGGGGGGGGGGGGCGTCATGTTGGACAGTGCTTGCCCCCATCAAAACCTCAGTATCAACACTGTGATATATGTGTTGATGAATATGAGGGGGAAGTGGACTGTAAAAAAAAATAAGGTCAGCATGTTACATGCACAGACACACTACACATAAACACACACACACACTCACACAAAACACACTTTACATGCATACAAACACTGCAGCATTTCATCATACACAATCACCCTCTGCACACGCGCACAAACACAGAGAAATAATCAAGCATCAGACAATAACGACTTGAGCATCCTGACAATACACATACAGTAACACAACCATGGAAAACAAACATGCAAACACTCAGCAGAAACGCCTGCCATTATTGGGGTCTATCTGACAGTGTTTAGGAACGGAGCAGAGTTGAGAACATGGCCTCCTAATTGGCGCTGTCTAGACGCTTGTGCTCAAACGCGGAGACTGCTGCTCCAGACCGTGCCCAACAATGCCACCCTTCACATCCTCATTCATTCTCTTTCATGCTTCCTCTCTCCTCCTTCACCCTTCTTCTCAATTTCCCTCCTCTGTCTCTCTCTCTCTCTCTCTCTCTCTCTCTGTCTCTCTCTCTCTCTCTCTCTCTCTCTCTCTCTCTCTCTCTCTCTCTCTCTCTCTCTCTCTCTCTCTCTCTCTCTCTCTCTCTCTCTCTCTCTCTCTCTCACACACACACACACACTTTCTGTGTACTTCCTCTCTTTCAACCCTTTTCTATATATGTTTCTTACTGCCTCTCTCTCTCTCTCTCTCTCTCTCTCTCTCTATCTATCTCTCTCTCCCCCCATCTTCCTCCTCTCTTCCCATCCCTTCTATCAGTCAGCCCCTCTTTTTTGTTTCCTCTTTCTTCACTTCTCTCCTCTCTTTCCATCTCTCTCCCTCTCTCTCCCTGTGGCATGAATGAGTCACTCAGGTCTAGCACACTGTAATTAAATGTAATTATTTTCTCCTCCACTGAAATGAGAACTATTTCCTTTTTAATCTCAATCACATGAGGGTCATATTTCTTTTTTTCAGACACATCAGCAAGGATTTATATTAAAGCCATATTTTCCAAATCGTGTTCTGCCCATGTTAAAAGGAAGCAAGGAACCACTGGCAAAAAAATAGCTAAGGTGTCTTTGTTCTGTACAAGTGCAAGGCATTCTCTCCCTGCTGAAATGCCTTTCATGGGAGTTATTTTCCCCCCACTGCATTGTTCGGTGCTGTGAGCTCTGGACATGAAAGACCCTCAGGTCAGTTCTCAAAGCCCTCCAATGCTCACTGAGGCACAGCAAAGCGTGCATGTGTGTGTGTGTGTGTGTGTGTGTGTGTGTGTGTCCGTCAACCTCACTAAAGCCTGCCACAGAACACACTCTGCTGGCTGCAGAGTCGGTCTGGGTTGAGCAAACACCCAGCATTTATAGGAGCCATTAGACTTTATAGACCAGAAGAGACCTTCGTACTGTTTCATCACCACATGGAGAAGCCATGTAGGCTAACCTAACACACACAGACACTACCATGGTGACGTTCAGGTTCAGTGCAATCGTAATTAACACTTGGACACAGAGAAATAACATCCATGGCTCACTGTCAAATGTGTCCAAGTGTACTGCGTACTCTCCTATTCACTACCAAATTCTATTACTCCATAATCATACCTGCTTAATTACTACTTCTAAAACTGATTGTTCTAATCCTTGATTGTGATTGGCTAAATCGTGTTCCATGCTGTTGTTAAATCCAGCATAACCTTTCAAGTTGTCCTCATAACATTATATGATAACATTGCATATTACTGCGCATCGAATGTTTCAAAGAAAGAAAGACGTTGACTAAATCCGGCAAAACACGGACTTGCGGGCTTATTGCTTTTCTAAAACTGTCACTACAAATATTTGATAGGGTTTGATTAAATAAAGACAATTACATTTAAGAAACAAAATAGTTTAATAATAAATCATCATTCTTCCACCACTACAAAGTATAGTTCCTCAAAAACTGCAGACCTAGAGGGTATAGAGATTATGGCAGTGGTAGGACATAGGTGCGAGTCTTCACTGAAATCGTACTGGCGTACAAATTACAGCGAGAGGAAGGAGTGGAGCAACATCCTTGCCACATCATCTGGGACACTGAGGTGTCAACATCAAGATACCCCTGTCGCTGCACCAGCAAAGAGGAGCCCGTTTGAAAACTATTAATTAACAAATTAATGTGAATAAATAAGGACCTCTTTTTTGTCGGTAGCACAAGTGTTCCATCTGGCTGTTGCGTTGCTTCTAGGGTTGCGTGGCAACGATTTATTTAGGAACTATACTGTACTTTGTAGTGCCGGAAGAATGACGGTTTATTATTAAATTATTTTGTTTCTTAAATTGAATTGTCTTTATTTAATTAAACCATGTCAAATATTTGTAGTGACAGTTTTAGAAAAGCAATAAGCCCCGCGAGTCCGTGTTTTGCGCTGATTTTAGAACAGCGCAAACCATGGCCTCTTGGGGCTTATTGCTTAAATTCATCAGTTAACAGATGAACAGCTCATCCACAGCCCAGCCACAGCTCAGCCACAGCTCAGCCACAGCTCAGCCACAGCACCCACTCTCATCCCATATCTCCCTCCAATGAGCTAAGGGGTTTTTCTCTTGCCAACCTGCTCACTCATGACAGCATGTGTAGGCCTAAACAAGAACCCCAGAGTCGTCACATGACATAGCTTGGGGTGAAGTGAAGTGAAGTGACTCACCCAGGCCCATTGCTGTCCTCCTGGCGAGTGGCATCCCCCTGCTGGAGGCCCTCGGGCCCCTTTGGGCAGCCCTGGGCCCCGTGGGCCCTCCGCTCCACCACCTCCCCCTCGTCCAGCGCATGGTGCAGCCGGTAGTTGGCCGTCTTCAGCAGCAGGAACATGGCAGCGATCACCCCGCAGTAGATGCCCACGATTATCATGGTGGGCGGCAGAGCCTGGGCAGGAGAGGCAGGACACACAAACACAAGTTGGAACTTAAATTCAGTCAATGGTTTCTGCAATGTCTTCTACAGTGTCAAGAGTACAAATGCGTGAAATGAAACATCCAAGCTAGCTTGCCATCCACATCCACACAAAGCAGGAGGTCAACACTGTTTTAAGTACAAAAGTGAACTGGTACTTTGATATCTGGGCCAAACAGACAGAGAGTCCACTAAAGACCCACTTTGAGCAGCAGGTGGAATGCTTACAGGAATTCCACCAGGGATTCACAATGGCCACCTCTGCAAAGCTGACCCGGGATAGCACTTTTGAACACTGTGTGGTGGTACAGGCTACACATTCTGTGAAGGATGAATCTGACACACGGACCTGTTTACATCTACAGCCGATCTAGTTATAAACCAAACACATTCCAGCACTGCACAGCAGCTGGTTCAGAGGAATGATCCAGTTGTGGCTAGACGCTCTGCAACCGCTTGTGTTATATTTTACCATCTCCTTGTCTCCATTGAGGTCAGACAATTTAGGGCACTGATCTCATTGCAAACACACGCTTCACCTCACCATTAAAAGGCATAACCAGAAAAACCCTAGCCCTGCTCCTGGAACAGTGGGTAAGAGCCATCAGTACCACTTATGTGAGGCAAAAAAACATGGAGAGGTACAAATGACTAAAGCTCCAGGAAATGACTCCACCTTCATGGCAAACCCCATAGGTCAAGCCGTGAAAACTTGAGTTAAAAAGTTATGAGTCAAAGGCTTCCAACGAAATGAAAAGAGAGGGGAAGGGAAAAGTGCTGAGCAGAAACTACCCTTTGCTTATGACTACTCAGCATGGCTGCCTCCCCCTCTGCTTTCCATGTTCTCCCTGTCTACAGAGCCCCTTATGGAAGCAAGCTGTCTGGTGTATGCATTTATTTAGAGGCGGTTTATTACCGTCTCTATATAGAGATCACTGGCTTTATATAGATTTGACCACACACAGGCACACGCACACACAAACACACACACACACACACACACACACACACACAGAAAACCTCAGACACACACACTTCCGCCCCCCCAGCCCCCTGAATAAGCAGAGTTGCAGGACTCCTCAGGAGAGATTTTAGCTTCCTGCAGTTATTTAGCCAGGCCTTTTAGCTCACCGTATCACAGCGCTGCTCCTAAAAGCACTTCCAGTGACTGTAAACAACAACAAGATTGACAAGTTGACTGACTCTCACTGCTCGCTTGAAAGTCCCAATTCTTCTCCTGACACTGCAGAGCCCCTACTTGCTTTGGAGCATCAACTAATGAGGCTCAGCTGAAATACCATGATTCTTTTACTGCTACTAAGGATTAGCTGAACTAAGCCATGAATAATCATGCAACAGAGCGACAAAATAAACAGATGTAGTGGGACAGCAGTGAAAACGCTATTTGCTAGCAGTAACATTCTTTTTCCCCACTTTATTACAGTTCAGTGTAGAACGCTGCTAGTGGATGGCGCTGCATCGAAATACAGTGTCATCACTTGCTCTAGGGAGTAGAGCGCATGATTTGCTGTCCTGACATTCACCTTTACGAGTCACGCAGTAGTGGTCCACCGACTGCCTCTGCTAAACACGACACGATAGCGGTGTTTGTTGAGAGATTATGTACCGGTTGACAGAACTGTGCAGTCACCTCGGCCCCCTAATCTACCGACAACAACACTGCATGCAATCGAACCGGCTATCACCGTGTCGCATACCGTTATTGTGTCACCTCTGCCCCTAATCTCTTGACTGACAGCGGCACACGATCTCTCCTCCGAAGAGATGTGACCTAGTGATACCCCAGCATCCCCCACAGGGGGGAAAAAGTACATTACATCGAACTAACGTTAGTTACAGACATTACTTGAAATTGACTGTGAGCAACGATGTACACTTCCATATTCAACCATTCAAGGGGTATCCAATAACAATTACGGTAATTCTCATGATGACTACAGCCGGTCAGCAGTAAAGCTGTAACCGGTGTCCATATGTGAGAAAATACTGTCAAATGGCATTTCTAGTTCATCACTACGCAGACAAAAAGAGTAGGTTATATTTTAAGATGGGGTGTCGATGCTGTCATGTGTAATAGACTGTCAGTGAAGATTACTGAGATTCAGTTAATTTCGCAAACGCTAGACCTGTCAATCTTGTTTTGCTGAAAGAAGCTAAATACCCAATGTCCCCCTTTTAAGATAAAAAAAAAATAGTTTATGCGGTCAGTAGATAGTGACAAAGAGAGAGCAAGTCAAATAAATGGATGTCCTATTTTAAGCATGTCCCTTGTTTAAGGGCTAAATAGTTTACGTAGAATATCAGATAGCTTGCTGACCTTAGATGTTTTTAAACCCTCGATGTTTTAAAACTTTAGCAAGCTAGCTAACTGGATACAATGCTAACTATCTCCGACATGACCAGCTGACATTTTTAATGAACTGGATAATAGGTGACACCTGACAACAACAACAACACAGTGAGGTTGAGAGAATGTCAACACACACGACTAGTCGAAGTTTTTATTCAGACCCGCATGACACTGGTTTCATGAAAAATAATCCGCCGTTCTTAAACCATTAATCTGAAATCAGACAAAGGAGCAGCTAGCCTGATAGCTAGCTCAATTAACTGAGCAACGATAACGGTAACGTTAGCTAGCGTTAAATCTGCTAACGATTCTACGAACTGACGTAGAATAGAGGTAACATTTGCGAGTAAAAGAAGACAATACAGTTTGTGAGATACAGATGTGAAATAATACAAAAATGAAAACACACTTACCATATAAAGTGTAAAGGGGAAACACAATAGGAAGAGCCATATGTACAGATGTAAGGCATTCACAAATGTATTTTGATGGGGGTCGTAATACCACCCACCAGTGATTGAAGCCCAGACCCCCTGCCTCAATATTTGTAATGTTTGAGACCCCATGTTTATCCTCCACGAGTCCTTGAAAAGACTATTCAATTAAAGGGCAATAGGAATCCATGCGGTCCTGAAACATGACAAACAGCGATGTGTTTTCAGACACTGGCCTGAAAATCCCCGCTGCAGCCATCTTCTCCGTTACCCGCTAGCTCGGAAACTACATAGAGTCCTCCAAGAAGAAGCCTTCTATCCCACCACGCCCTGCGAGAGGCTTCCAAACTACAGCCAGGAAAGCCCAGCCACAGGAAAAGAGGGAAGGCTGGATTGCGGGGTTTGAACATTATTAAATGGCGCCGCCAAGTGGAAATAAATGTGCTTGACACACACACACACACACACACATCAAAACATCTGGGGGAGATTCTGCAGATTTGTGTTTCTGTGTGTAACATGAATACGTATTATTATAACTCTCTGGGTGTGTATGTCTAATTCAAAACGAAAAATACAAAACGCAAAAGACTCATTTCAGGCAATAATAATAGTCATACAAATATGTGTATCCTTTCACCTCAGTATGTACTTTAATTGTGTTAATCTATTTGTTGGTAAAGTTCTAATATTATACCAAATGTATATAAGACTAACATCACAACATTATGTATTGTACCAAATCGTTTGTTATGTGGTGAGAGCAAATCTGATTAAACCTACTGTATTACAAGAAAATGTTATACTGGTCATCATGACAGACCCTCTTATGTCTTTCCTAGTCTGTAGATTCACTATTAAAAAATAAGTCCTCTGGCTTGAAGATGACGATTTCTTTCATGTGTCCACAATCTTCTTTTCAAGACAAGCCATACCAGGACAGGGTTTTAACATCCCAACCTCAAGCTATGCATCTTTTAATTTGTATTTATAAGAAGATGTCAAGCAAACAAGAGCATAACAATGCATAACAGCCATATTGCCATTGTACACTAGAATTTATATCGTTATATCTAAAACGTTTTGACAGCAAAAACCTGCTGCATACATACATATACATAATAATCAGTCATCGATATCTTCCACTAGATGGCGCCATAGCTCTGCCATTCACTCATTTCATGTACATTTCTTTTGTGTTATCTATTTATTCACATGGTTAATCAAAAGGTTGTCAAAAGTATGTCACTCAAATACAAAAACATTTATCCAATCAATCAAAAACATTCATTCATTTAGGCTTCCATTTTTTTTTTAATCTAATGATCCAAAGACAATATCCTAATCACATTTGAATTGTCAGACCAATGGCATACATGTATATATAAACAAATCCTTGAAAATATAAATACTTCACAACCCGAAATGCTGGCAGGCATTCCTAAGGCCCTATGATCATGGTTTAAAGCAGTCTTTGGGAACTTCATCCTCATGATCTCAGCCCTGTGTGTGTGTGTGTGTGTGTGTGTGTGTGTGTGTGTGTGTGTGTGTGTGTGTCATTGAATCACTGCAGTCTTGCTCGTTTCTCAGGGGGAGGTTTGCTTGGGGGGGCAGGGGCTGGCGTCTTGCTGGCAGGTTCTCTCTCTTCTTGTTTCACTGTTTCCGCAGGCAAATCAGATTCTTTCTTTACCTCCACTAGAGAAAAGAGAGGCGGAGGGAGAAAACAATGTAGACAGAAAAGGAGAGGAAGTTACACAGAAAGCAGATTGTAAGCCGAGCTGTTTAAAAAGAAACAAAGACCCTCTGATTAAATAAAAATCCTTTCTAATGTCTATTTAAAGGTCGTCATAGTAGAATAACTGCATTATTTGTTCTATCTGAACCCCATAATGCCCTTTTCATTGCTGACTCAAATGATCTAGAAAGGTTATTCATCCTTCACTGCGAAAACTAAAAGGTGACTCATAAAGATGCCAGTGTTGCACAAGGAGCCATACGAGGCAAAGAATCCCATCTTACCTGGAACTGGCTTTTCTCCTGGTTTGGGCTGCCAACACAAGACATGGAGACATGGAGAGATGGAGAAAGGAAGTGGTTAGATAAAAGCCTATTAATCCACCTTCCTCATGGTCACACATGACAAAAACCTCATATGATGACCACATTCACAGCCAATCACACCGTAAGAGTACACAGAGAATGCTCCTCTGCATCACTCAAAGTGGGTGTGGGGTCTTTTAAACCTTGGCCAGACAGTTTACCTAATGGGTACCACACCATTTTCACTCTCATGAACAAATGATATTCAGTGACAATGGACACAACATAACAGGCATTGGCTAAATGAGAAGTAACTGTAGACTGTACACTGCCAGTGTGTAATTAAACACACAATAGCAGTAAATATCTTTAGGTAAAGTGTCTGCTAAATATTTACATACGTGCTATTATAGCATGTATAAAATGGATATAATGGGTACAACTGCTGTCTACAGACCTGGTAGTATGTTGGGGGGAATTTGTTCCGAAGGTCTAGCAGTAGAGCATCAACTCGCTGCCTCTGGAAGAATGAACTGGGCTCCTCCTTCTTCTTCGACGACTTTGGTTTTGTTTTCTCTGTAAATGACAAAAGCCAATAAACACGGATCCTGTTTGCAGGAATAGGCCGTCATAGCCTGAAACTGAGGCAGAATTGCAGTCTAACCTCTATCCTCCTGGTCTTTGAAGTGCCACCAGTAGCCCTTTGATGGGTGGTAGCGGCAGTAAGACATGGCTTCATCAAATGCCGACTGGATACCGTGAACAGCCGATAGCTACAGAGAAAAGAAGAGGGTAGAGAGATAGACAAACAAACGGATGAAAAGAAAGCAACCCGGAAAAATCTTGAATCAACACAATAATTTTGCTGCATGGAGTTGAGAAATAACCATCAACAAGGTATAAATGTACATTTATAAACAAGAAAACTGCCGCTAAAACAGTTGTAGGTAGTTATAAACAAAACACACGCACAGACATTTCACTCACCACTCTGGAGCTGATGACTGATCCTAAGTCCGGCGCTTGATAGACCACACCAGCTATTATGTAAAAGTCTGACAAGGGCATAACTGGAGAGGACACATGTAATGATATGCATACATATTTAGTGATACTATCACCATTTCTGACTGAAAAAAACATTACTCAGTAGCAGTTTTTACAACAGCTCAAGACTTTTGATAAGTGAAAATTCACTCTCAAATTATTTCAGGACTCCTGAGATGTAGATAAGTATATGTTTTCAATAACAATTGGAATTGGTCTCACTCCCAGCACGGATGAAAGTGAAGCCCTGATAAACACATCACACAAAGTTGCACCCTATATTGTAAGGATGGCAGTTTTGCACACGTTTGGAAGAAGCTTCTGGTCTAAACATGCTCTTGTACATATGCAGAGTAGCACCTAATAATCTAATTTAAACGCACGCAGAAACACAAACAAGCCATGTTCCTGCATAAGTACATGATTCATATAAGGTAATTAATAATCCAAGGCACTTGATTAATATATTCTTAAGTCATTACGAGTGTTTGGAAATTATCTCCCATCTACTTTTTAACCTGAGAACATAAGTGCCCTAACAATGTGGTATATTTGCTTTGATTGTTAGAGTTCGAGGTGTGTTCACAAGGGACTGATCAGTGATGTTTACCTTGGGTTGGCGATTGCCGCTGCTGTTTGCGGATGATGTACAAGATTGGCTCCTGAACGTGTAGCAGAATATACTCAACTCCCACCATCTGACTATCAGACAGAAAAGATACATACGTCCGTGTTCTTTAAAAAAAAATGTGCAAGCTCACAGGCTGTAGCTAATATGACAACTGTTAGAGCTCCATCATTAGAAATAACTGAAGGAAAAATGACCTGGTGGGTTTATAACATCAGTCATAATATTACAATACAAATAGTTTGATTTATTTAGAGACTTACTTCAAGTGGTCCAGGGTGAGACGCTGCATTTTGACAACTTCATTGTTGCAAGTTCGGTCGTAGAATGGGTTGCTTCTTTCGGAAAAGTAGTCCAGGACATTACCGGGGTTGAGAATGGGAACCCACCCACTATCAACCCATGATATTCCCAAAAGGTTATCTAATTAAATTAAGATCATTATTGTCTTTAGACTGACCATTCATAACACAAAGTCAAAAGCAAACAGTATCAGCAAATGTTTCAATTGCCCACGACTAGTCTCCAACAACGCTAGCTCCTTGCTACTTAGCTTAACTGTTTAGAGCGCAGGTGAAACGTCGTGTTAAAAATACAATCCAACTTAAATACACTGCACAATGCCATACATACTGTATCGGTTACCTGAAGAGTATACACACTCCTTTACTTTAGATTTTTCCCTTTTGGGATAACGTTATCCGTTAGCTAGCATATCAGTTCTGTTAGCTAGCATAATTGACAAGTTTTAGCTCTGGATTTTATAGGTAGTCCTCAAAACAATTTAGGTAAACACCTTTATGGCATTAGCAGACAATCTACATGAAAAGAACACGAAGACTTTTGCACAAAAACCATAACAAAAGCACTTTTTGTACCTCTTAAATCCATTGACGCCATTTTGGATATAACTGCGCGCACTGATGATGTAAGATAGTGGAGAAACGTCGCGTCACAGAGGACGAGGAAGCGAATGTAAGTGACCCCGTGTTAGCAACACATGAGAAATCAAACGGGTCGTATTTCATATTTTGTGCACCATTTGTCTATGTTTGATGTTAGCGAACATCAAATAGATCTTGTTAAAGATTGGCCAAAGAAGATTGGCCAAATATGTTCGGTTTAGTAAGAAGGAACACCTTCCATATGATGGGCATGTGGAGTGGACTAGCAGCATGTACGAGGCAGAATTTTTCTCTAACAACCAGCAAAAATACAGTTGTTGTAGAGCGCTGTTGGCAAATTCCACTATCTAAAGAAGGAAGCCCACCCCGACTAAATCCACGACGTCATCGTGTGTACCGATTTGTTGAGGACACCAAACATGGTTCTAAAGAGAAAATGGAGCTAATTCTTACACAGTCAGTGGCTAAGCTTGGAGGTCGGGGCGATGCTGTGTCTGTTGCAAAGTCGGTGGGCCGCAACAAGCTTTTACCTCAGGGTCTGGCGGTGTACCCGTCGCCTGAGAACTTGGAAATGTTTGCAGAAGAAAAAAGACAACTGCGGGAGGGAAAGCCAGAGGACAGGATTCAGACTAGCACAGGACAACGCACGGTGGAGTTCCTCAGGAATGCCAACCTTAAAATTCCTCTTCACAAATCCATGGACTATCATATTTCAAAAGAAATGGTCTGCAGGTATTTCCAAAAAGAGCTTGGAGTTGTTGTACCAACTCATGCCCTAGCGCTACCAGATCAGCCAGTCACCACAGTGGGAGAAACCTGGTGTGAGGTGACTGTGAATGGGGTCGACACGGTCCGTATTCCTATATTAGTTGAGTCTCACGAGGACTTTACTCCCAGACGCCAGAAAAGACGGGGACAACAACATAGTCCTGATACAAGAGAGGATGGGTCTTCGCTTTCTGACGAAACCCAGAATACAGAAACAAAAGCATGAACAGAGACATTGACCTGGACATTAGAAAATATGAAACTGTTTGAACTCTGTTCCAGTACTTGCTGTTAAGATGCATAATTGACATAGGCTATTCAAAGTAGATGTCTGTCATGTTATACAATTGCTTTCTAACATGGTGAATGGGGTGACACCTCATGTGTGATCAGTACTCCTGTGGCCTAAAAAAAAAAAAAAAAAGATTCTGCATTTTTTTATAGTGTATGAAGGTTTGAAAAGAGGATGCATTTCTGCACTGAAAATGGGACTGATTTTCTGGCTTGGCCTGGCAAAAATGTATGTGCTATTAAAATATGTCAACAATGACTGTTTCTTTTGTTTTAAGAACACCCTTAACATTGCACACTTACACACATTATTTCTTGCAGAAGACTATCAATACCTTTGAATCACAATTGCTTTACATTCATGTGTTGGCACCTGTTCAATCCCTGAGTCTTAGAGAGCTTCTGAACAACTGAACCGATATAATTCCCAACCTTTTTTAAATGTGGCAAAAGATTTCTTGTTTGCATCTGACTTGCAAGAAAACAAATTATTTAGTAATTTAGCAGACACTTTTTTCCAGAGCGATCCACAAAGGAGAGAACAATCAAACTACGAGCAATAGAAACGTAATGTAGCAATTAATGCTGCTTTACATAATTAATACAAAAAGTGCAGGAATGTAAGAACTGTAAGTGTGAGTTAAGTAGTAGTTAGAGGAGATAGCATAAGGAGAGGGAGAGGAAGTGAAAGTTAGGAAAGGAGGTGCTCTCTAAAAAGTTGGGTCTTCAAGAGCTTCTTAAAGGTAGAGAGGGACGCCCCTGCTCTAGTAGTGCTAGGCAGCTCGTTTCACCAATGTAGAACTAGAAATGAGAATAGTCTAGATTGCGTACTTGCACACACGGCAGTGTTTAGCAATGCTCATTACATGAAAACAGCATCCAGGGGTAACATTTGCAATTTTAAAGAGCCTATGTAGCTTTCACCAAAAAATATTTTTTATGCTGAGTTTTATTATGTGTTGCACGGCACTCCTGGGGACATGATCTAAAACCAACTCAACAATGTATTATTATTATAATTATTATTATTATTATCATGTCTTTGTTCTGATTATGAGACAATGTTGATTATAATAGAGTAGATGTCATCATGTTTTGACACAGGATTTACATGAATGCCTATTGCTGTTCTAATAAGTGTATTTAGATATTTTCTATGATGTTTATAGATGTCTCTCTCTCTCTCTTTCTCTCTCTCTCTCACACACACACACACACACACTCAAGCATGCCAGGTCTATTTTGAGTCAGAAGTTACAGGCCAAGGTCATTATCCAACATGGGTTTACACCCACAGGGGCAAAAGCTGCAGTCAGTCTCTTGCCTCCTCTCTGGGGCCAGCTGTTATACACATACAGACACACACACACACACACACACACACATGAGAGAGAGAGAGGGTGAGAGAGAACTTATAAAAGCACATGTGTTGGCTAGCACCTTGAGTTGAACTTGAGAGACTCCGCGTGTTGGATATTAGATTTGTGGCATAAGCATAAAAAAGATTGGAATCACTGAAAATATTTTATCCATGAAAGAGCTGTTCATTGCTCTGTGAATAGCATTTCTCTTCCTTATTGCGTCATAAGCAACATCATTGAATTGGTTGCTTAATTTGGTGTTACCAAGATGCCACACCAGATTCCTTTCATACAAAACATGATAAAGAATAGTTCTATGTTAAATGGCCAATGTCTCTGAGACACAACAACTTAAAGTAGCATGTATGATTATTTAATAGATATGATTCGACAAATGTTGAACATTTACTAGTTTTAATTTAATTTTACAATATGGTGAATTGTGGCTCGGATATGCTGCTTATTTCCTCGTCATGATTGTATAAGTGGTGTATGGTGTGGGTTTGTGGGTAGCGTGATGCATGTGTGTGTGTGTGTGTGTGTGTGTGTGTGTGTGTGTGTGTGTGTGTGTGTGTGTGTGAGAGAGAGAGAGCGAGAGAGAGAGAGTGAGTGAGTGAGACACACCCTATCACCACAAACAGCTGCATTACTGCTCAGTAGCCTACTCTATGTAGTGACTGCTAGGAAGGCTGCCCACCAAATGTCTCAAAGGCTCTACCCCTATCTATTTCAGATTAACATTTTATATTCTCATATAATGCTGCGTCAGAAAAAGGTGTGTTTAGAAAGAAATCAATCAACAAAAACCATGTCCATCAACAATTAGGCCTGTTGTTTTTGTAGATGCCCAAACTCCATCGATATTTGGAAACCGCTCTATTGCAGTAATGTAAAACTGTAGCAATAACTAATTTGTTTTTAAACACGTTTTTTCCTTTAACAGGCAAAAAAAAAAACACACCCATTTAGAGCTTCATTTCATTTGTCTCTCACCAACAAAATTTGAAATGCAGAGGAAAGCTAAGAATAGAGTCTTGTTTTGGAATTAGAGTGTTATTGATACCGGGAATGCACGGCCACTGGTGTGAGCTTTTTACAGAGCACTTTAAATCAGCATTGTGTGAAGCGAGAGCGCGCGGCATAAAGAGCGCATTTATCTCTCTTCATCTGCTATGACTACATTCCACTCCGACAGCACGAGCGCCGCATCGGGACACGTCTGGTCCTGTTCGTGAGGATTTATTTACTGTCAACTGTGGGAGGAGAGGGTCGTGAGAGCTACTCAGGACCGCGATTCATCCGTTCATAGGGCTTTTATTTGATTCCGGGCGGTAACACATTTCAATTATTTTACCCAAGACACTCAAATGGCTATCGCGTCTACCACAATCACGCGTCGTTGGAGAAACCGTTGTTGCGGCACTGGGAGGCACAGTGAGATGTAGGCACGCGGAGATGGTGCGAGCTCACGGACTCAGCTGCAAAATTAGAGGCGGGCACGTGTAGGCTATATCCTACATTTAGTCTTGTTAGTCGTTTGTTTTTGACTGTGTAAACTAGTGTGACTTGTGGTGCGTTTTTTTTTTACCTGAAATATTTTTTCTTTGGGGAAGAGACATAATGAGTTTGGACCAGGGTGGGTATGATGCGGTTTGCCGCGCGGACAACGGAGCAGGAGGAGTCCTAAGCGGCGGCACCATCAGCGTTCCTCCGCGGCAGCCCATTCACAGGGACGCTCGCTACTACCAACAACACTCGCGTCATCATGGAACCTCCATGGAGAAACAACCGCCACGCAACGATCCGGCGGATCTGGTCAGACGCGCGCTTGACTTTAAGACTCAAGCCACACAGTGCTACAAGGATAAAAAATACCGGGACGCTATCGGCAAGTACCACCGCGCTTTGCTGGAGATGAAAGGTTTATGTCGAGTTCTCGGGGACCCTGACACCGGCTCTAAGTCACCCTCCTCCGTGCTGTCCACGATAAGCAAGGCGTCTCTGACAGACGAGCAGAAAGGGGCCGTGGAAAACGCGGAGCTTGAGTGTTACAACAGTTTAGCAGGTAATTATTTGTCCTGAAACCTCAGTTTGCACTGTCTCTCGTAAGGAAGATAAACAGAAATAGTTGCATCGTAGGCAATGTGATGACCGCATGGTCAATGTATAATGCATGCAAAGCCATGAGATGCTTGAAGTAGTGTCTGTCCATTCCCGCTTACATCATCGCTCAGCTCGTCATCATCGTTTCCCAGACGCACTGGCTCACATCATACTAAAGACATCAGCACAGCTGGTGTCCATTTTCCCAGTTGAATTCTTCACACTGAAATCGAATCTAATTTTTACGCCCGTTGAAAAAATAGAGAAATACAAATATTCAACAAACAAATAAAAATGAAAACTTGTCGATGAGTTGACAAAGAAACTGGAAGTATTGGTCTGTACTGATCTCTAAGTCGGGGTTTAGGATGATGGTGCTGTTATGAAATTTGTGTGTAAATGACTCGAATTCTTAGTGTTTTCCTGTTTTCCTTTGCGTCAGCCTGTCTCTTGCAGATGGAGTTGGTGAACTATGAGCGGGTGAAGGATTACTGTTTGAAAGTGCTGCGGAAGGAGGGGGAGAACTTCAAAGCGCTTTACCGCTCTGGAGTGGCTTACTATCACCTTGGCGATTTCAACAAGGCGCTGTATTACCTGAAGGAATCGCACAAACAAGAGCCTTCAGGTGAGTAGCGTCTCAGGATCTTTAACCTCTCAATTTATTCCTAAGAATGGACTGGTAGGCCTACCTTCTTTGAAAAATGTTTTACTTAAACATGCCAGATGATAGATTTAGAATGGCCCTCTACCAAAAGTTTAAAATAATTCTTTAACTGCAAGAACATAGGCAGTGCCGATTCATATTTGAACAATATTGTAGCCTTTCCTCATTACAGTCCTTAGATGCATTTTTTAAACAGTTTTTGTAGACATAATATTAGGTTTTGTGGAAAATAATGACAGACACAGACATGAGTGAAAGGCGAGCATATGACAAGGTAAAACATACATGTTGCCTGAATGTATTTTGATTTGACATTATCACTGTCACTGATATGTGCGAGGTGGAGCATTCTCACCACCGACATTCTCACAACATGACATATTTATAATGTTTTTTCATTAAATCCTCATAGTATTATCACATTCTTTACAACAGAGTTGTTTGAACAGTTACTTTTCACAAATCACAGATGAGATAGGACTGTTGCTGTTTCTCTACAAGCAAAGTTTTTTTTAGCTTATCTACAATTTAAATATTTTACATGAACTACCTGTATTAATCTTCGTAAAGCAGCATGCACAGAAACACTATACAGTAGGATCAAACAAGGACACCCAAAGAGCGATTTACATTCCCAGAGTGCACTTTGATGTTTACTTTGCATGCTGTCATAACAGAGATGGAACCACTATTGTTTTGAAATGGAAAGTATGGGCACGATTGCGGTACGGATTGCAGGCTCACAGTATGTTTCCTCTGTGCCAGCGTTCAGAGAGTAAAACGTGCAAACTAAGGTGTGGGCATCAGAGCCCCATGATGTGTTTCCTGTGTTGATCTGGGGTCAGTCCACACACACATTTCCCTTAAAAAAATAGGCCAGTGAAGAGTGACAGGGAAGGAATTGGAGAAAGATTGGGATTAAGATTTGGAAATTATCACAGGTTGGCATGTCGACCCATATATGGTTGTGATGCACCACCGCTCCTCCAGGCATTTCCTTTTAAAATTCAAGACTCATTTATGGATTTTATCTGTTTCTTTTAAATCAGAGATCTTTGATAACACCCAAAGCAGAATTAACTAATGAGTTATCAGTACATCAGTGCATACTAATGTGAGCTATGCATTTACTTTGTACAAACAGTGATTGAAGGACCAAAGATTCCTGTTCCATGTATCCGCCATTTTACTTTTCCACCAGCAATGCATCATTGATCATTCCTTTGAGTAAACCAAACACCATCTCTTCCTGTCTTTGCGATGCAGACACCAATGTTATTCGCTACATCCAGCTGACGGAGATGAAGATACGACGCAGTGCCCAGAGAGAGAAGAAGGTGGACCTGTAACAAAAAAAACAGAGAAAGACGGGGGCCACACGTGTAATGCTGCCACCCCTGCACTGTGTGCTCTCACTCTCAAACACATTTATCACTGCCCTGTGGCCTCCAGCACTGGCTGCCCTGCATGCATTTCTGCATACATCTACCGCTGAAGAGAGACCAAAGCCGGTCTTGAACATGATCCATGCTAAGACAGGCAGATCTCACTTAATGTTAGTCAATTTTCTCATGAGCCATAGGAAGGTTCTCAACAAAGGCAGATATTGAACAAGCAAGCCACCTGACTCAGTAGGCTTCAGTAGGATTCAGAGGTCAGTGAATTGTTAATTGGGCAGAGAAATGACTGAAAGCCACTGCCCAGAACAGGAAGTGCGTATGTTTCTCATTGTTTCCACTTCACTCTCCTCTGTCTCTTCCGCCTGCAGGCTGTCATGTTTGCTTTGTATGTGTGAACAACACCCATTTTTGATCTTTTTCACACACACACACACACGCACGCACAGACACACACACACACACACACACACACACACACACACACACACACACACACACACACACACACACAAGCACACACACACATGCACACACATGCATCACGCTAGCTTAACTACCCCATACCTGGCACAAAGAGCAAGCATTATCTGTGTTATACCAATATATAGCCTAAATGTTAAATGTTTGTTTTTATGGATGAGCAACGCCAGCTTTGCCCCCTCATGTTAACGTCACAATAATGAGTGTTTAAAGCATGACTAAGCTCATCAATTTGGAAGAGCATGAACTATCACTGCCAGTTCATATGGTGCCAGTCGGCCTGGTGCCAGTCCAAAGCGCGTGCCAGCACAAAAGGTACACCAAGGCCAACACTGTAGTTTCTCTTCCTAGAGGACTCGAGGACATGCACTAACATTACGGATGTGTGTCTGTGTGTCTGTGTGTGAGAGAGCATGAATGAGAAAGTCAATGAATGGATGAATGGATGAATGAATGAATGGACGATGAATGGATAAATTAATGAGTGGATGGATGGATGAATATGCCTGACATTCCACAACTAAAGGTGTTGTGTGTTGATAATTACACTGTGCTTGACTAAAACAGTTTACTGGACAGGTAGCACAACTACGAAAATGTCTTAAATGGATCTCTAGGGCCAAAGTGGTGCATTGTTGAAGGTGAACTTGCACTCTGTGTTTACATTAGGTTATGATCTGATTCTATTGCTGAACACTGAAGGCGTTTTTATCATAACAGCGAGCTCTTCACCAGAATTATTAATTCGAAAGGAATGAAATGAAACCGTTTGTCATGAAACGTTTAACATAACAAAAGAACACAGAAGATTAGTTTCAATGTTGATGTTTTCTTGATTTTTTGGGGTCAGGGTGGTTAAAGCAGGCTTCCGCCAGTGGGGTAAGTTGTGTTCCAGTGGATGAGGGCTCTGCATTGGTCCACATATTTCTACCCTTTAAAGATGCCACCCCTCTGTTTTGGACAGCCCTTATGGCCCGGTCCTTCGGTCTTGACCTTCTTAATGTGAGCTGAGCGCACACGCACACTCACACATAAGTGCTGTTGATTGTGGCTTTATCGTCTCGGACAGCAGCCGACACTAGTCTAGAACTGGCCCTTATCTGGGTTGAACCTGGGCCAGGGTCAGCCTCTGTGAGGGGTGGCTTCAGAAGGGGTGATGATGGAATCTATGGAATTCCCTACTCGGCCAGATGTAGCCTATGCTAGGCACTATAGCATGATGTTTAAGACAAGATGGTCAAATAATCCTTGTATGTATATCACCAAATTTCACGGGAAATGAAGCGGAGAAGACTGTTTCAGCTAACCAGGCATCATACCAGAAACATTCTTCAGTAAACAAGGCTAAAGTTACTAATGCCAGTCTGCTATCATAACATTATCGGTAGCTACCTGGATAGAGGGGTGATGGGTATTTAGGATGAAATTATGGCTATGGTTCAGCAAGGATACACAATGTATGGACACAAAATGTATCCTGAAAGTGATACATACATACATTGTTGAAGGAGTGTAATTAAGGCTGGAGTATAATCACTGTGTTATTTATGTGCATCCCACAATGGCAGCCGCAGTGGCCAATGGGGGCTTTAGTCTGTGATAACGCACTGTGCAGAGACATGTTGCTATGGTAATAAACTTTGCTGTGATGCTTTGCCACAAATTGCTGATTTGTAAGGAATGCAAAATTAGCTAAATCCACTTTCCTGGTAATAGTTGTGTATCTTAACATAAGCATTAGGTCTACTGGCTTTGAATACATCTAGGGTTAGTGTTGGAGAACATCCCAGACCTCATGCAAACCCTTAATGCCTGTTGAATGAAGGATAAGTCATTAACATAGTAGGCCTATAGTGACGAGAGAGAGAGACTGAAAAACTGAAATAGGAGGCTCATACAAGAACAGGGGTGATATTCGGAATCCTTCCTCCCTTACTACTGTGGTGGAAACGGTGTGGTAAGAGTTCTCCGATGTATGCGCTACAGATTTGGGTCTAGCTCAACTCATAGCAGCACCTATATGGTCAACCATCACAAAAAAAAAATTCGTTATCTCATAGACAGAGGCTATGTGTGGACTTGCTCTTTTATCTCGTTCATTCCTTGGAGCACATCAACTTTTCCCAAGGATCTTTTCTTTCTTCCTTCCTTCTGGAAGCCGAATATGTTTCAGCCGTCTGATCGCTCAGCCGATAGTGGTTGTGCATTTGCTAAGCTTGGTTGAACATGCCTATCTCCCAACTCCCCCAGGCATTGTTGAAGAGCATGTAATCTGAGAAAGCACCATAAGCAAAAATCTCCTTTATTGTAATATGTACCTGTATGTTGAATAAATTGAAACTGTGCTGATCGTTATCAAAAAGTTCTGGTCACGTCTCATTTCCGTGCTTTGTGTAGGCCTACAGTGATATGAGGTTAGAGGGAACTGATGTTCTGGATTGCTCTGTAAGACCAGCTCCAGCTCAGACAAATGCTGCATCACTCCTTCCCCTAGCATAGAAACAGATTGCAAGGGGATCACATTTCATGCTCTTTGTCTCATTAATTGTGTTACACTGAAAAGGGTTATGTGCTTTCTTTCCCTCCCTCAGCCCTATTCTCATTGGACGGAGACCAGAGAACATCATAGGAAGTCAGCTTAGGTGAACACTGCAGCCGTACCAGAATCTAAACATGCTGAGGTCTGTGCTGAGGCATTACCACGGCAACCACAGCTGTTACCATGGCTGTGAGTAGGGATGGGTGACGTGGCTGTACCACAACAAGACAGAGCCATGGGAAGCAGGCTCAAATTCCCCTAAGATGCCCCTCTGTTGGTGTGTGTGCGTGTGTGTGTTGGTTTGTTTTTTGTTGGTTTCTCTCTCTCTCTCTCTCTGTATGCATGTCAGAAGGCTTGAGTTGTTTTGAGTGTCTCTCTGTGTGTGTGCATGTGTCTCTCTCTTTGTGTGTGTGTGAGTGTCCTCTCATCATTAGGCTTGAGTTTCATACCCTCAGGGCCACAGCTGTGGTTTGTTGTTGTCCCCAGTTTTCCATGTCATCCTACATCAATGCCAGAACTATGTAATACATATGAACTTCACATGAAAATATGACCTGTGCACAAATTTCAGAAGAAAACTTCTATTTCAGGAGCTGGCACAGTTTTATGTGAGGAAAAACGATCCTCATGATTTTCTCCTTTAGCCTACTAAAAAGGCTAATTTATGAGGAAATTACCTTACTTTTTGTTTTCGCATATAAATACTCCTAGCTGGAACACTAATACTTTGGAACATAGAGCAGGAAACTTGCTTGATAAAAATAGTGTACCCTCCTTGGTCTGTTTGTTGCCATGGTAACAATGTGCAGTAACAAACCTCGCCGAGACGATCTGTCTGAAATCCAGATGGGCCTCCACTGACTAGTGACATCAATCATGAGCTGAGGAAAAAAAACATGAAATACTTTCATCATCACTGTGGATTTTCTCCTGTGATTCTGAAATGATGAGTTTGTTAGTTTGTTTTCTGCAGTGTGACAGGGCTTGTTATGAGGAGGTCATGAATGGGTCACAAACAATCTTGAATGTCTAAATATAAACAGCAGAGGTCAGGTTACATGCAGAGACATTTTAATTATTTGGACAGACCTGTTTCAAAATTCCTAATTTTCCCATACAAAAAAATACTATCTACTATACTTAAATATATTCTCTACTAAAGGCTTGTATGAAACTCTTTATTACCAGCTCTAAATGTGAAGTAGATTAACATTGGATTTCTCAGAAAACCATGTGCTCCTGCAAACAATTTTTGAGTAAACCTACCCAAAAATTCCTTTAAAATGTAAGGGATTGCTTGTACAATGACACACAAAAAGGGTTGGACGCGTTCTTAGAGTTTGTTTCAGGTATTTTACTATGATTTTCCACAAGTCTATGTGCTCTGGTGCAAACACAGGTCCAAGTACAGCATGTCAATCCCACTCACAAACACAGTCCTCCGCCTCACAACACTATCCCCCTCCATGACCCCTATTACAAGGTCAATTCAATGAAACCAATCACTGCGATCAATAAGTGAGTGATTTCTGTTGTGTAGCGCCAGGCTGGCTTGCACCCACAGATCGCAAAGATTCACATGACTGAAGTATTCACATTATCTAGATTTGCTCGTTCAGGAAGGCAGAAGCATTTGCATGGTCCGTCAGAGTTCTCTCAGGGAATCACTTAAAAAGACTATAAGCAGTTCATCCGTCATGCCGTACAAAAGGAATGGCGTTTTGTTTTTTCTCCTTGTTTTGTGTGTCTTTGGGGACCCTGTCTGTTTTTCAGAAAAAAAAACCCTCTTTGATTCTTCCCAATTAGTAACACAGAGAAGCAAAATAATGTTACCTATGTCTGCAGTCCATTATCAACGCAAAAAAATGTAAACATTTTGTGTCGGCTTTGTGGCTTATAAAATAATAAAGGCAAGAATAACAATAAATATAAAAAATAAATTAAAATAAAAACAAAGTGAAGGAATAAAAACATAAATACATACATACATAAATACATAAATATGTTTGCAAACAATAAGTCTCATGCCTCCTGGGCTGTTTTGTTTCCTACTTATCTGCAGCTACACTGCATACGCCATGGGCGTTCACACACACTCTCACACACACTTTGTCCAAACGCTCTCTGTCCAGCCTGGCATGTGCAGCAGTGTGTTGGGAGTCGGTCAAGAGTCGTTGGGAGTTGTTCCCGGTGTCTGGGTTTTTTTTTTTTTCAGCAGCAGCCAACGCGTTGCAGCTGAGCGCATTGCAGGGAGCACATTGGGAGTGCATTTTGTCAGACAGCGTGTCTGACAGACGAGACAGCATTCAGACAGCCTCGCAGTCCCGCAGGGGGCTCCAGGACATCTCACATCGGATCTCTGTGTCAGTTAGACACATCAGTTTCCCCACGTCAAGGTTCTGTGTGTTTGTGTGTGTGTGTCTGTGTCTGTGTCTGGTGCACAGAGGTGAATCAGAGTGCATTTGACACAAGGTGTGATGACATTCAGCATGGGGCCAGGTTCCGAACTAGGCCCTCAGAAAACAGAATCGAGATGCTTTACAAAACGCAACTTGTCATGGTTTTAAAAAGAAACCTGTTACATTCATGATGCTTACAAAGAAATGCACTTTTTTTTGTAGTCCAGGTAAAAAAAAAAGATGCACAATCATGAAGTAAACATGTAAAACAACAGTGACATCACTTCCTTTGCGTGCTGGCAGCCAATCGGAGACAGCCTTTGGGACCACTGAAACAATCACTAGCGGTGCAGCTGTGCATACGGTGCAGATACAAATGCAAGCCTTGGCTCACTGAGGTGTGACGTAATGCCGGCACACTGCTTGAGGACTTGGCATAAATAGCACGTAACACGTTCATACCTAACCAGACATGAGGTAACTGGCATTATCAACACAGCCAAATGCTAAAATAGATCATGCTTTGCAATATGTATGGTGCAAATTTGTTATAGGACGAGGGTGGGTAATCTTACCCATGGAAGGCTGTGTGTGAATGTGTTTGTGTGACAACACCATGAGCAAGTGATGTCTACTTGAAACTACCTTGACTCACACAACAAATCAACCAATCAATTAATCAATCAATTTCAAATCACCCGCACATACAGACACAGACTGAAAACTGAATAAGAGTCCCCACCTGTGTTGCATAACTCTTTTGCGACAAAAATAAAAATGTTTCTAGACCGACCATAATGATACATTTCTGAAAAAACAATCATTTGATAATCATTCCAAATATTCATGTGCATTCAAATTATGATTTATATTCCTTCATTGTTTCAAGAGTTGCTCATGGTGTCCTTCTGCTTAGATTTGGTTTAGGATAGGATATTTTCAACAAGGAAAAACCTGAAGAATACATACAACATGCACAGAATGCACAGGAATATTTGGAGACTGTCAATAAAGATCCATATTTACATGGTTGCTATATGTTCATAGACAATTTTGTTTTAGACACAATTCAAACTCTATACTGCACCTTTAAAGTGGCATTACGTCAGACCTCATTGAGGTGGTGCTAACTGGATCCAATAGTGCAGTGCTCGTACTACAGGGGAAATCAGGACAAATATACTGTGCTCACTAACTTTACTATACTCGGCCTTAGTGTTGGCCTGTAATCAACAAAACAAAGAAACTATTCCCTGTTCAACCAGTCCCAATAGATTGAAAGGCATAGGAATACTTTCAGTGGAGGGTAGCATTCAAGTGGTGATTCTCTCTTCCTCTTGCTCTCTCTCTTTCTACTCCTCTTCTGGAGTGGAAAGGTCTAGACGTGCTCTGTGATACATAGGAATTCTTAAAAAGTACTTATAGGGTTACTAGTAGGTACAGTTATGACCAGAAGCCTGGTCGTACGCGGTCTCTGGCCAATGAGGACTCAGGTTTGCACAGTGGGATGGTTCCATCCCGACTCTGGACCTCATCTCGTTGGTCCAGCAGGCTGTCATTTACCCAGGGGGAGCAAGGGGTTGGAGGAACAACGGCACCGCCTTCAAACTCCACCGTGGGCGGAGTCTCTGTGCTGGAGGTGTGACTGGGTGATTCTCCCCGGCCCCGCCCACCAGGGGAGTCACCCCACGGCGCCTCACTGCGAATCCGTGGAGAGGGGCGGGGCCTTACCAAGAAGTCCAGCGTCTTGGGGCGCTCTGGTTGGCAACGGCGACGAGGAGTGGGAGGGAAGACCAAGTTTGGGTCGGGTAACCGTGGAACCTCTGAGATGTCCTCTCTCATACACCACTGTCCCCCGGACACTGCAAAAGTGTGTGTTTGTGTGTGTGTGTGTGTGTGTGTGTGTGTGTTGGGGGGAAGATGAAAAGAAGATTCCAGATTCAAGTAAAGTATTGCTCTGATTAGCAGTGGTAAAATTAGCTATCCAAAGATGACACTACGAAAGCTCAATCTAAAATCATGAGATAGACACCCATTTGATTTGATTTGAGTTGAAACTTACATTTATAAATGCATACAAAGACTAGTAAAGCAACTTTTCTGACAACTACACAGTTAATATAATGCAGAATTGATCTTTGTAGATTACATGAAAAATTCAACCCATCTCTGTCTGACAACATCATCTAAAATTTGAAGCTTCTACTTTGTTTTCATCACTCTTTGTGATGGACTGTTAAACACATACCTGCATTATCAGCCTTTGTATGCAGTTGGTGGTGACCATTGTTGTTGTTAGATGAGGAGGGGGGGCATCTCTTCTTGATGGCCCCGTCGGAGGGGGTCCGGTGCAACCCCCGAGTGGCGTGGATACTGACGGGCACGTGCGTTGGTGTAAGCGATTGACGCGGGTTCTTCTTGAAGCTCTCCAGGTGCGTGTTGACCAGGGGGTTGGGCGGAGGGGGGCTGGTGAGGGCAGGTCGGGGCGAGAACGCCAGCGGGGGTGGGCGTGAGGGTACAAATGGGGGCTTGAGGGTCGGTGGTTGGGGAGGAGGAGTAGAGGGCCGGTAGACCAGCAGCTCCTCGCTGTCCGCGCGCAGGAGCGAGCGCGTGGAGTTGCAGTCAGACACAGACGAGATGGAGAGAAGCGTGAGTGATGGAGGGATGGCCGCCAGGGGAGGAGGTGGAGGAGGAGCTGGAGGAGGAAGAGGAGCAGCACGCAGGGGGCTCCCCCGTTTGAAGAGCTTGCGCGTCGGAGGACTCGTACTGCGCCGATGGCCTCCGCCACCTCCGCGGTGGAAAAGACCCTCCCAGCGAGCTTTGCCTCCCCCACTACCACTACTCTCTCCAGGGGTTTGTGAAGGACCGGCACTGGGTGTGGAGCCGAGATCCAGCAGGTTGAAGCCAAGGCCCACGGCGGCCAGGATGGCCCCACAGCCCAGAAGCATTAGGTCAGAGCGGCGGCCCACACCGGGGCTGTGGTGGCGGGCGGACGAGCCCGAGCAGCCTCCCCCCTCCCGCGCTGGGCTGCAAACCCCTAGTTCCGTCCCACCACCGGCACCAGCACCGTAGCCATCAGCGACCGCGGAGCCCTCCCGGTGGAAGGGGATGCAGAGGTACGATTGGCTGGGAGAGGCTCCGCCCCCCGGGGAGTCAGAGGGGAGGTAGGAATCTTCGTTTTCTGCAGGGAGAAGAGAGGCGGCCACACACACAGAACAGTTCACACACATACCGAACGATTCACAGAGAGAGAGAGAGGAAGATAGACAAAAAGAGAGTGAGAGACAGCAGGGATTACACTGGATTTCATCATTCCAGTCTCACAACAGTGTATGTATCAGTGTTTGCAGTGTCTAGGTGTCTGTGTGCGTCCATGTGTCCATGCATGCCTGCATGTGTGTGTGACTAACATTTAAACGCTGTGTGGCTTCTGACTCAGTATTCTGTCTATTCTCCTTTCCCTTTAAAAATCTTGATCTTGCACCCCAGCACCTGACGACCTCTGCCTGTGCTTCAACTCCTCTGAAGATCAGGACTGCTCACTTATGTCTGTCCTAATTATTCTTCACATGCAGTCCCATTTTGCTGAACATACTGTAGCCAAAACAAATATGGGTATGACATAAAGTAATATTTAATATTTAATGCACACCTTGAATGGAATTTGATTTATCTAATATGCTGTGTATGGTCAATGAAAGTAGTGTATCCTATGCAGCATAGATGCAATTATGGATATGATTATGATCAATGTGGCTAATAGGACCAATGCAACTCCAGCAATTCTGACTCATAATCATGCTGTCATGACTTGAAATGTAAATGTTGACATAATTTTCGTACTTCAGCTTAGTGCCCTTGCCACCCAGGATATTGTGCCAACCAGGACCAGGAGCAAAATGGTGCTTGTGTGTTTACCTGTCTCTGCCAGGCTGGGCACCCCAGGCACTGCTGGGCTGTGACGGGGAGAGCGGCGCAGGTTTGGGGCACTACATGACCTCTGTCTGCTCCCACCTATTTCCTTAGGGGTCTTTGTACTAATGAAGGAGAGAGAGGGAGAGAGAGAGAGAGAGAGAGAGAGAGAGAGAGAGAGAGAGAGAGAGAGAGAGAGAGAGAGAGGGAGAGATGGTAGGAAAATGACACAGGAGAGATGGATGGGTGAAGAGAAATAAAGGCATGGAACATGGGAGAGACCAAGAGAAAGATACATTTGAATTACAAGACAGACAGACAGTGTTATAAGAAGAGAGAAATGGAATTAGATTAAAGAGAGATGGAAACCGGAAACACCAAGGACAAGACAACAGCGTTTAGGTAACAGGCCTTAAATATCCTGAGTGGAAGTAACAATGACACCAGCAAGGCAAAATCTGACACATGACAGACTATGACCCTCACAGGGGTGAGTTGGTTATTAGTCATGACCTTTGACCCTGAGAGTGGGTGACCCCTCACCTCTCATCAGCGCTGTGCTCTCGCTGGGGTCCGGAGCCACGTGTGCGTCCTTTCTTACGGGAGCTCTTTCTCTCCTCATCATCATCCTGCTGGAATACAGCGTTACGGCCCCACACCTTACTGCCGTCACCTGGGGTCACTGCACACACACACACACACACACACACACACACACACACACACACACAACAAAACACACATATATTTATATATACACACACACAACAACAACACACACACACATACACATTTAGGAAGAATTGCAAAAACATTATAAAGATTTGCAAGATGCTTTCATTGTACCGTACTTTAAATACTTTACCTGTTTCCTGTATTTATGTGTACTTGTGCTTGTGTTGTGTGTATCAGTGAATGTGTGTATCAGTGTATGTGTGTTTGTGCTTCTGTTGTGTGTACGTATTACTGTGTGTGTTTGTGTATGTGTGTATTAGTGTGTGTTTTTGTGTATGTACCGTATGTATGTGTGTGATTGTGTTGTGTTGTGTATGTGTTTGTGTATGTGTGTTTATCAAATCCAAATAAAGAAGTAAACTGTGTGTACTAGTGTATGTGTGTTATTGCTTGTGTTTTGTGTTATAGTGTATGTGTTTGTGTTGTGTGTATTAGTGGGTGTGTTTGTGCTTGTGGTGTGTGTTTTAGTGTATTTGTTTGTGTGTATGTGTGTTGTGTGTTGTGTGTTTTAGTGTATTTGTTTGTGTGTATGTGTGTTTGTGTATGTGTGTATTAGTGTGTGTGTGTGTGTGTGCTTGTGTTGTGTGTTATAGTATATGTGTTTGTGTATGTGTGTTTGTGTTGTGTGTATTAGTGTGTGTGTGTGTTTGTGCTTGTGGTTTGTGTTTAAGTGTATTTGTTTGTGTTGTGTGTTGTGTGTTTTAGTGTATTTGTTTGTGTGTACTGTATGTTTGTGTGTGTATGTGTGTATTAGTGTGTGTGTGTGTTTGTGCTTGTGTTGCGTGTTATAGTGTATGTGTTTGTGTATGTGTGTTTGTGTTGTGTGTATTAGTGTGTGTGTGTTTGTGTTGTGTGTATTAGTATGTGTGTGTTTGTGCTTGTGTTGTGTGTTATAGTGTATGTGTTTGTGTATGTGTGTTTGTGTTGTGTGTATTAGTGTGTGTGTGTGTGTGTGTTTGTGCTTGTGGTGTGTGTTTTAGTGTATTTGTTTGTGTGTATGTATGTGTGTTTGTGGTGTGTGTTTAAGTGTATTTGTTTGTGTGTATGTATGTGTGTTTGTGTGTATGTCTTACATTGTATGGCTCGCAGACGAGGCAGGATGGGAGGGCTGGTTGGGGGGGTGGAGTTGCTGCCCAAAATGCTCCGCCTCCGATCCATAGTGGGAGAGGCCTGAACTGTGATCTTATGCTGGAAATCTACACATTCACACACACATAGACAAAGAGATGCAAAGAGATGTTGAGTTTATTCTGAGAATCTGGAACATCCCCGAAATGGGATACCCCACATAGACACACAGACCCAGGCAGTGATTTATAACACACACACACACACACACACACACACACACACACACACACACACACACACACACACACACACACACACACACACAGAGGCACTCGCATACAAGGAGAAAGGAGAACTGCCAAGACATAAGAAGTCAGACCCAGGCAGGCATTAGTAACACACACACAAACACACACACACCGTAACCAATACTTGTACCTACATGCAGAAACTCCATTATGCATTCTAGCACATACATAAACCCTTGCACACACACGCACACACACACACACACGCACACACAGACACACAGACACACACACAAACACAGACACACACACACACACACACACACACACACACACACACACACACACACACACACACACACACCCTTCCATGCACACACCTGAGGGCAGGCTGATGCGGTTGCCATCACGCAGCTTAAGGCGGCTGCAGCGGAACTTTCCCTGACGCTGCTCGACGCGCGGGCGCTCCTGGTACAGCTGGCTGATGATGACGTTGAGCTCGCGCTCCAAGATGTGAATCTCACGCTCTGCCAGCTCCTGCTCACGCCTCCTTAGCGCCTCCTCCTGGCACTTCTGCTGCAGCGCAGCCCGGCTGAGCTCCTCCTCCCATGAGCGCAGCTCCTGCATCGGGTGGATGAGACAAAGGCGCACAGTATTATCGGAAAGGTCGTGTGTAATGGAATATGCTGTAGTAAACCATAGTAGGTGAAGAGGTCGAGTATGGGAGATGAAGTTGCATACTATTATGGGATAGTTAGTGAATTCAATATGGGTGATGCCCCTTTAACTAAAATCCTATCAGCGCCTGTGTCTTTTAGGATACCAACTTCTTGGGTCGTGTGTGTCTGTGTACTTGCTTCTGATACTACCTACAAACTGGCTGTTAACTCTCCTACAGGTTTCCATGTAAATATTATAAAGTGCCTAAACAACAACCTGGGCCCAGAGTAGAGTTTAGACCATCCAGCTGTTCTTCCCTCTTTGCCGCACGTCTGTCTCTCTGTTTATGGGGCTTGTTTATGCAGGTGCTCTTGTGCTGGTAGCTGTGAGTGCATGTGTCTGCGCGTGTTTGTTACTTTTAGGCAGTCTGTGATAGAGGTCTGAGGCTGAGTTTGAATGTTTGTGTGTTTATGTGTGTTTCCGCATGGTGCATGTATGTATGCATATTTGTCATTGCAGATGTGTGTGTGTGTGACATTCACCTTCTCTTTGGCTCTGAGCTGATCGAACATCTCTTGGATCTCCAGCTTCCAGTCGTCCTGCAGCGAGTGGAAGGAGTCGACCGGCATCTCGAAGAAGCCCGACTCCCCGATGGCCGTCAGCTGGTCCAGGATGGTGGTGAAGGAGGGCCGTGAGTGGGGGTCAGGGCTCCAGCAGTCTAGAGGTGGAGAGGACAAGAAGACAGGATTAGAAAGAGAATAAAGGGGGAATAACAGGGAGGCATAGAGTGTGAGAGACAAAGACAGCAGTAAAGATAGAGGATAGAATTAATAAAATTAATGATAGAGTTAAAGACAGAGACGGGTAAGAGGAATAATTGAAAGGAGAGCAGAAGAATGGAGAAAAGGACAGAACAGAGGACATGAAAAGACAGATAGAAAGGAGAGAAAAATTATAATCAGAGAGGGGCGAAGTCAAGACCAGAGAGGGATGTTCAGGAGAACGCTGGGGAGAGGAAGATGAGAAAATGTGATAAATGAAAAGAAGAAAAATAATAAGCACAACAGAATAAATAGCACATGCCTGAGACAAGAAAAGAAGATAAAAAAAAGAGAAGGGAAGAGGGTTGGGAGGAGGGGGCAAGACAACATGCAGTGGAGCGGAGAGGTTACACCAATCACAGATATACCTCTAAGATGACCTGAGGATGGCCTGAGTTTGTGTTTGTGCACAGGAAACAGCAAGGCGCCAGTCTTACCCTCTAAGAGGCGGGCGAAGGGCTCGGGGCAGGTGGAAGGGATGGGCAGAGCCAGCTTGTTCATGGCCACTCCGTAAGCCACAGCCAGACCATCAATGCCTCGGAACGGCACCTCGCCCGTCAACAGTTCCCATAGCAACACGCCATAACTAACAAGAGAGCGAGGGAGAGAAATAAAAAACGTATGAATTGATACATCAGTAGATCACAATAAAACCTGAAAATGATAAGCAACAAGCAGCACTTCATGGCAAATGAGGAAGGAAAAAAGAAAGGAAAAAAGAAAGGAAGGGAATGTAAGTCACCTTTCATTCTCTTATTTCAATGGATCACTGATGAAGTATACTACAATTAGAAAACCAATAACATATATCATACTGCACTACAATTCCCACAGTGCATTGCATCTACCACATGCATTGCTCTACATTTCCGACAATGCACCATCTCAAAATATACCTCCTTTCTTGCATATTGTTCTACAGTCCTTTAACCCCAGCATAAACACTCAGAGTAGATTCAAAAAATATAAATAAACACCAGAACATCCATCATTTCTGGATGAGCACCCATCACCACTGTTACCAACACTGGGTCATATTCTGGCTTGTCTGTCCTCTATGACAAGACCCGGCCTGGAGCAGGAAACCCCCACTGTTAAGACAATGATTTGCAAGGCTGCTATAAAATCCTTATGGGTCAGTGAGCCAGCATGGTGGATTCAGTGTGTCTGATTATACATTTACAACTGTGGGTATCTGAGAGAGCGAGAGGGGTTTTGTGTGTATGTGTATGTATGTGTGTGTGTGTGTGTGTGCACCACCCTTTAAAGACGACTGCAGTGCTCAATTGGCTTAATTAGCCATTGAGCTGTAAAAGTCGTCTGAATTATTAAGTGTGTGACCCAGCCCGGCTGACTGACAATGAATGGCGAAAAGTGTGTGTGTCACTGGCTGTATATGTTTGTGTGCGTGTGGGTGTGTTTTTACAAGTACTTAGCACAACATTTTGGGCCCTGTACAAAGTACTTTCACTGGGCTTCTACTTTAAGAGACCTTTATTGGCTTCTCATTTCCCACTGTGATTAACCACTATCTGTGTTTTCAAGTTTCTTGCCTCTGTTGAAAATGACATCTTAGAATAACATTCCAATCTCTGATATTTCTCATAATGTGAATTCACCCACACATCGCGGTAACCACAATATTTACTTAATGTTGACATCTGGCAAGACTACAGCAGACATCATGATAAAAATTCTCAAGTTCTGACCTCAGGTGCAGAAGAAGACTCCTCCACGAATCCAACCCATGTGGACCTACTAACAGACAGTGTCAAAATGTACTATATTTGACACTAGATTCCATTGCACCACTTAAAGTAACACTATGGAGCAGTTTGACCTTAAAATAACACAAAAAAGTGTGTCGCTACAATGACATTAAATATGGAGAATGGCCTCTGTGCCATTGCCATACCAGGGTCCGTTGGCATATTACTGCGCTATGTACGTTTCTGAAGCCACCAGGTAGGAGACACAAGGGGATTCAAGTCAAATTCAGAGCTTGCTGTCTTTCTGCTGGACTAGTAAGTTACTTATTTGCTGTCTTGCTTTGCCTTGTGTTGCACTTGCTTGATGTTTGACTGTTAGGAAAGTTGTTGACTAGTTTGTCAAAAAAATCAAGTAAGCAAATTTCAACAGGTCTGCTTGGTTTAGCCGCTAGCAAAACATCGACATCGACATCGAAGCTAGTGTTAAGTAGTGGTGGCGAAAAGTAGCTTCATGAACCTTCGAAGCTTTCCAGCCAGACGTGTTGAAAAAAGGTTTATTACTCGAAGCTTCATTCGCACTATAGTGACACCTGCTGGTCAACAAATAGGAGGTTGGCTTCTTTTTTAATGTTATTGTGATAGCTATGTTGGCTAGCTTGCCACCTGAGTTCCACTAGTGTCAGGATATTCCAGGATTTGTAAGGAATTTAACGATAGTTGATAGTCTGTTGGCATTACCTTACAGCCCGGGGTTAGCAGCATATTGTCTCTGGTTAAGGTTTTGTTAGCTTAGCATGCTACTTGTGTGTTACTTGACTTGTGTGCTGTGATTGTGCAGCTGTAGCTGAAAACATACTGAATTGGTCCCTTTTCCAGCTAAAAGCAGCAAGTAAAATCTATGACAGCGACAGTGGTGAAAACTTTAACTCCTGTAACTACCTTAAGGGGAGCTCCATGCCAATTCCTCCGTTGTGGGGCTTTAGAAAGAAGATAAGAAAACAGAAAAGGCCTGCCCCATGGTATTCTGCTCAGACTCAAGCACTTAAACAAATTAAAAAAGATAGTGCACCTCTAGAGTACAAGTATTTAGCTTAGCATGGAAAGACAGCCTTATAACCTATAAAAAGGCATTATTTGATTCAAAATCAGCCTATTAGTCCACACTAATTGGCAAAAATAAAACTGACTAAGAGCCAAAATGCCAATAACGTGTAATAGCAATGACTTCAACAAAATGATGACATTAAGAGACATCATTCTCTCCTCTCCCAATTCATTAGAAACCCCTTTCATAATGTATTGAGACAACATCAGAAACAACCTAGCCTGGATATCAGCCCGAACCCCGCCCACAACATTTTTGGTCTGGGAAGTTCGGTCTGGCTCTGTGCATTTGGGGAGACATTATCAGAAGCCAGGATTCTGCCGTACCAATCAAATTATCAGGGCGGGCTTTATACGATGATGGACAGATTATCAACCAACGCTTGAGTTTAATTAACAGTAGATTCGAATTCGTACCAAGATGGTGGCGTCTCGGGAGCCTGTTAGTGGGAAATATTTTATGTGAATTATGCTATCTACACGACTTTTTTTACGTCTACATTGACTCGGTTAGTTGTGTATGTGCAACACGAATGTTGCAGAGGATTGTATGTCTTAACTGAAGCGCTCTAGACCATTATTGTTAGGGAATGCTAACGCTTAGACCAAAAATCCATTGAAACACATAGTAGCTAGCTAGCCTGTCTGCTAATAAGTATAACGTGAGCAGGCATATCCCAACAGATATTGACAGCGCATTCATTTTGAAAGAGGAACGGAGAAACGCGATCAAGGCATTTGTCGATCGAAAATATGTTTTTGCCGTCCTTCCTACCGAATCAGGTAAAAGTTTTAAAGTATCAGATGGACATACTACGTTGCTCTGATTAGTTCTAGGTATCCAATTGAGCGAAGAGGCATTTTTTCCCCTTGGTTCGTTGAAACACGCCCCATAATCACAGCCCAATGGGTCAGTATCAGACTCATATTCTGACTAGAATTATGAGTATGACATCGTCAGGCTAGAAACAACCTGGAGTATTCTCAGAATCCTTCACACAGAAATGACCTCTCTGTTATCCTCATCAAAACCCTCAACAATATTAGACCCTGTCCCTCCAAATCAGCTTAAGAACACTACGCCACTAATTGATGCAACTTTACATAGAATAATAAATACATTTCAGGATATGTTCCACAATCATTCAAGATAACCATCAAAAAAAAAAAGCATCTCTTAGAGATACTGGAAAAACAGCATCAAAGCTACTTGTGTTATTTTCTACACAGAAACAACATCCAAGAAGTCTTCCAGCCAGGCTTCAAAGCCCACCACTGCAATGAAATAGGCAAAGTTGGCAATTCCCTACTTATTGCGTTTGATAATGGATGTTTAGTGGGCCAGGACCCCAACTTATATTACACTTTTTGTTAGACGAGGCAGCGCACATCTGTCTTATTTGTTAATGGGGTAATGAAGATATGGGGCTTTTCTTTGTTGATTGAGGGACGGGGACAGAGAGAATGGCTGCTGAGTTCTGAGCCAAGGGCCACCGGATGTGGCTGATATTTTCATGCTGCTGACGTGTCTGGAGAAGTTCAGAATTAAGTGCCATGTTGCATAATGCAGATGCAAGACTTGAGCACCTTAATTTCAGCTTGTGGGTGTTTTTTTACGTCTGACCCCACGTCTAACAGCAGTGGCAAGGAAGCTACCACTTGAGGCTTGAGTACCATCTAGATCACCGTCATGCACTTGCCTTGCTTAGGTTTGACCTCTCTGATCGTCGTCAGTTTGTACTTGTCCATATTGAATCATCCAGTTATACAAAGATACATTTGGATACCTGCTCTTCTCTTTGTACATGCTACCTTAAGGCTAAGAAGCATGGCATCAATTTTCATTCCTATGCGAATTATACTCAGATATACCTGTCCATTCAGCCAGATTAAATGATACCTCTCGCTAAGCTTGATGCCTGCCTTAAAGATGTTGAAGTCTGGATGACGAACAACTTCTTGCTTCTGAACATCGACAAAACAGAGGTTATGGCCGTAGGCCACAAACATTTGAGAAGCACACTATCAAGCCACTAACTTGCACTCGATGGGCTCACATCATACTCAAGTGTTAAGGATTGCACACCTACGAGAGCTAAAAAATATTAACACATTTCGCCTGTATATGCTTTTCTTCACCGGCTCCCTGTCAAAAGTAGAATCAACTTCAAAACTCCTTCTTACATACGAAGCTCTGAGCAGCCTAGCTCTGGAGTACCTTAGGGATTTACCAGTCCAGTTCAGCCCATCAAAAACTCTTCAATCCCCAAATCCAAACCTTCTCACAGAGCCTATTGCTATTGAGCCTTCCATCTTTTAAAATAATCTTCCCTCCTCTACCTGAGAAGCAGACAGCCTCTCTCTTTTTAAGTCTAAACTTAAAACTTTCCTCTTTATTGCCCCCCATAATTAAGAATGGTCTCTGCCTCTCTGTGACTGGCCTGACAATCGTAGTTGGTGTAGTCAGTTTCATACCATCAATGTGGTTGTGTTGGATCAGTATGCACAATCCCTTAGTTATGCTGCTATAGGCCAAGGCTCGGACATCTCTCTGATGTGTGGCTACTGTATCGTGTTGTTTTTAAACATTGGTTACTGGCGGTACTTGACAGTGCAAGTGAATCTACCCCACCCATAAGACACGTGTACCCCACCCATAAGACACGTCTATCCCACCATGAAGACACATCTACCCGACCCAAAATGCACTGGACCTCAGCAGAGCTGAATGTAGAAATATAATCTAATTCAGCAAAGCAGTTCACCATATGTTTGTTAATCGTTCTTTCTGTAACAAACCCTACAACATATCCCTTCATGGTCCAAAACCAAAACGCAGCCTATCATTTTATTTATTTCAACCACATGATTTCAGACACGACTGCTTCCTATTGAACTCTGACCCCCAGACCATGTGACTGACATCCAGGACTCTTCCTGCTTCCCCTTTGTTTGTTTCTGCCGTATCCCCACGCCCACCTCCAGATGTCGCTGCCCTTGGAAAAGGTGGAGGAGCGGATGACCTCGGGGGCCATCCAGGCGTAGGTGCCCGCCGCACTCATCTTGGTGGTGCGGTGCCACTCGCGTGCCAGGCCGAAGTCGGTGATCTTCAGCGTCTTGTTGGTTAGGTCCTCGTTCTCTACCTTCTCCAGGATCAGGACTGGATTAGGGGTGGGGTGTAGGGAGTGGTGGGATGGGGTGGAAGGTAGTTGGGTTGGAGGAAATCATTGTTGGGGGCAGAGGGGAATTGTATTTTGTGATGGGATGAGGTTTGTAGTGGGTAGGGAGAGGGATTGTTTATGTGTGTGGGTGTGTAGTGATTTTGGATATTGATATTTGATTGTGGTTATTGATCGTGTTGAGATATTGCGAGGTTTGGAGAAGTCATGGGTATTGATCACAACAATGGTGAAATAGTGATGGCAGAGGGAGAAAAAGCGTACACAAAGGAAAAAAAAGATGGATGGGTGAGAGGAGAAGAGGGAAAGGAGAAAGAGACGAGTAAGGACATGAGTCAGGAAGAACAGATAAGACACATAGAAAAAAGACATGTTGGTGTGTTAGTGCTCAAATTAATTTTCCCCTACAGGGCTACAATGTGGTTCTGTCAACTGCTGAGAAGACAGTCTGCACATCTGTGAGAGGTCTTATGACTGGATGGTAACACACACACACACACACACACACACACACACACACACACACACACACACACATACCAAAGCTGCCCTATAAAGTCAGCACTGTAATTACACTAGCCACTAAATCCTACTACAGGGCCAGCAGAGGAGTGGAGAAAGCGAGGGAATACAGAGTGAATGGACAGAAAGATAGAAAGATATAAAAGAAAGAATTGATAGCGGAAAAAGAAAAAAAAATAAGAAATTCTGGGACTATAAAAATAGTTGGTTAGTACATTTATGTGCTAATTTTGCTTGGTAAATTGGTTAAAATGCAGGATAAGGCCACAACCCTACAGAACAAGTTCTCAATGTCCACCTCTCCTTTTATGTAGAGTGTACATGACTTAGATAGGGAGAGAAAGAGAGAGAGAGTGAGACAGAGAGAGTGTGTGTATGTGAGTGTGTATGTGTGTGTATTTTGGCATCACATGTATGGCATTTGGGTCTTTGTATAAGTGTAAAAAGGAGTGTGAATAGTGTGTCTATGTCTGCAGTTGTATGTTTCTGTATGTATGTCTGTAGTGTGCGTGTGTGTGTGAGTTGTGTGGGTATGATGGTGTGTGTGTGTGTGTGTTCTCCCATCTCCCCCACTGAGCTGGTGATGGCTGCCAGAGAGAGTGGCTTATCGCCCAGTTAGCCAATCAAATGTGAGGTCCAGGGCTAATCACATCTGACACACCAATAAGATGCAGGTGGCCAATGCCAGCAGCCAATAGGAAAAGTGAGGGACAAATCCCCTGGTAATAGGCTTGGGGTTTAGGGAAACAGCAGGGCAAACCTACCGCAAAAGACTGGATTACCCCCGAGGACACATACACACTCACATAGTATATCTCACACACAACTCAACCATGCCCTAAAATGGTAGGGACACACACACCCACACACAAAGACACACAGACACACATAATGTATACACATACACACACCGCCATGGTCCCAAAACCCACAAGCACACAAGCATGCACACACCCACCCACCCACACAAAACTATGCCCAAAAAGCTAGAGAGACACTTACTCTCTCACTCATGCACACACTCACACATGCATGCGCTCACACACGCGTGCACACACACAAACACACAGACACACACTCAAAGCTAAGGTCACTGCATTTATATGCAACTGTCTTCAGAAAATCTTTAGCAGTATTAAGAGTCAGTATTTAGTCCTGCATTCCCAGCTTAATCTACAATACAAACACAAAACACTTAGAAGAATTAGAAGGAAGTGGGAGACTTGCCTAACAATCTGACAATTAAGCCATACACCTTTGCACCTGTACCTTAAAATAAACAAAAACAAAGCTTCTCTGATGTGCCTTTTGAAAGCAACATGAAGACAACTACAGAGAGAGCAGATAAATTAAAATACGTGACACAGCCATCAAAGTGCTGGTCCTGATAAATGAGATCCCTGTCTTGGGTCAAAGTTCATGTTTATGGGTTACTAGCATTCTTGAAAAGCAAAAACATAGGGTTCTGAAAGACAGGAAGGCCTTTCATCATTTCACACATCCAAGGCAAAGAAGATGAAGACAACACACACTGAGTGAATGACAGCTGTATGGCGTGCGTGCACACACGCACACACACACACACACACACACACACACACACACACACACACACACACACACACACACACACACACACACACACACACACACACACAACTAACATAAATTCACCCATCCTACATCAAGGTAAACCCTTCTGGCTTGCACTAGGTTGAACAAATTTCAAACACATACACACCCTGCCACCTCCAACCTGCACACAAACACATCTGTGTTTACACCAGCACTGCAGTAACAAAACAAAAACTTTGGCAGTGTAAGTATAGCAACTTACCCCCCTCTCTCACACACACACACACATGCGAGATTATAAGCACAGGAATGCAGACATTCACACACACACACTCTCTCTCTCACTCTCTCTCTCACACACACACACACACACACACACACACACACACACACACACTCTCTTTGTCCACTTACTGTTGCTGGACTTGAGGTCTCTGTGTATGATGGGCACCAGGGCTTGACAGTGCAGATAGAGCATGGCACGGGCCACCTGCACGGCCCAGTCCACCAGCGTGTGTGGCGGGATGCGCTTCCCGGCCAGGGCGCGGTTGAGCGGCCCACCGCGGGCGTACTCCATCACCAGGCACAGGTTGGGCTCCGTCAGGCAGACGCCCAGCAGCGACATGATGTTGGTGTGGCGCAGCATGGCGAAGAGCTTGGCCTCCTGCCGCACGCTCTCCAGCGTCTGCGCCGCGTCCTCATCCGGGTCACGCCGCGCCGCCTTCACCGCCACCTCCATGCCGCGCCATAGCGCCCGGTAGACCTTGCCGAAACCACCCACCCCAATGATCTCCTCCAGGGTGAGCTCGGAGAACTCGACCTCCAGCACTGAGAGAGGGAGGGACAGCGAGAGAGAGAGAGAGAGAGAGAGAGAGAGAGAGAAGGATCACAGAGAAATCAAAGAGAGAGCAAAAGAAATATTAGAAGAAGGGGAAGATAAGAGAAATATGGAAGAAGAAAAAAGGGTAGAGAAGGAAAATAAATTAAAGAGGATATAAGGAGCAAGAGGGAGAAAAAGCACATGAACCTCAACTGACAACAACAAACCACGTGCAAACCCCATAACACTGTTGAATCAAAAATAGTCAGATAGCCAACAGTATCCAATCTACCTCAGCAGAGATTAAGATAAGAACAGAGAAGGTTTGTATATCAGTAGGAGGGAAACCCTTTTATCCCATAACTAACATAATACCACAGATATCTCCAAGCAGAAAAACAGAGAGCCGTTGTGTGAGTTATCACTGCAACCAGGGCATTAGCTAGGCTGGGTGTCCATTTGAAGCAACAGAATTAGCATCATGGTTTCATAGAGGGTTAGATATCTACAACAAAGAAACAAAGGAGACAAATAACACTAAAACAAAACAAATATTGCTAATTGTGCCATTATTTAAACGTGATGACTAGTGAATAACTTAAAGAGTAATAGTCTTATCTACTGAACTGGGACAGACAAAGGACTTCAAAGGTGGGCAAGTGAATGACAGATGTGTTCAGTGGCGTGTATGAGACAGAGAAGCTCTTCTAAAGGCCTAGTATGAGATATGCACATTTGAGAGGGAACTTATGAAATAGAAATGACTGAGATTTGGCTGTCTCAAAGCTAGCAAAAAGAAATAGGTTGTGGTGTGCGTGCCTGGCTGCATCTGTCTGATGGTCCTAGCAGTGAAGATGGTCCTCCTGCTTGAGCAAATGGATGTCTGCTTCCCTCCATGTCTGTCTCTCTGTCTGTCTATCTGTCTGCTTGCATCTGTCCATCAGAAATCTCTGCAAACGTTTCAGCTACTCTCAGTCTCTCAGTGTATATCTCTACCCATCTAACTCTTTTATTATGTTTCACTCTTCTAGTGTTTTTATTTGGCTTACTTACCTATTTTATGGTTTTATTTATCTATTTATTTTCCACTTCAGCTATATAATTTTAAAATGTTTATTATTTTATTACATTTCTTTGTGTTATTTTGCATTTTATTCCTCCTACTTGTATTCCTTTTATTTGTCTTTGTTGTTTATTTCCTTTTATTCACTTTAATTCTTGTCTAAATGTATTGCCAATGTAGCTTAACTCAACTAGAAAGTGCTTTGGAACAACTGCTGTTGTTTTTAAATGTGCTATACAAACAAGTCTGTCTGTCTGTCTGTCTCTCTGTCTGTCTGTCTGTCTGTCTGTCTGTCTGTCTCTCTGTCTGTCTGTCTGTCTGTCTGTCTGTCTGTCTGTCTGTCTGTCTGTCTGTCTGTCTGTCTGTCTGTCCGTCTGCTAGCATCTGTCCATCTCCACCTTGCATCTATCCTGTCTCCTATTTCTCCCGTGCTCTCTTGCCTTGTCTCTTTCTGTCCATGATGGTTCCCTGTCTATATTTCGGCCTCCAGGTCTCTAACTATGACAGTCTATCATCATGTCTGCTTCTACCTTTCTCCTTCTCTCTCTCTCTGTCCAGCTCATACTTCCACTCAGCCTTCTTCTACCTTTCTCCTTCTCTCTCTCTCTGTCCAGCTCATACTTCCACTCAGCCTTCTTCTATCTTTCTCCTTCTCTCTCTCTCTGTCCAGCTCATACTTCCTCTCAGGCTTCTTCTATCTTTCTCCTTCTCTCTCTGTCCATCTCATACTTCCTCTTAGCCTTCTTTCTTGGATTTGATCTTCATCTCATTTCTCTTTTTCTCGCCCCTTACCCTGTCCAGTTCATCTATCTAGACTGTCTTTTTGTCTTTTGGCCTCGACCTCTGACAATGTCAGCCTCTTTGCCTCTTTCTTCCTCTTGGTCACATTGTTTCTCTCCCCCCCTCCCTCTCAGTCTCTGTTTCTCAGTCTCATTCTCTCTTACTCTTTCTCTCCCTCTTCTCGCTCTCTGGCTTTCTACCTTTTGTCAGATTAACTGTGTCACTCTACTCCTCGTCTGTCTGTGTCTGTCTCCCACTGGCTTTGCACATACAGTGGTTGTGTGTATGTGTGTGTGTGTGTGTGTGTGTGTGTGTGTGTGGGAGGAGAGGCCGAAGTCGCGCTTCCTTCTCCCAATCTGCCCTGCAGTCTGCCTGTCATAAATATTTCATCCTGAGGGCCCAGCATGAAACTAGGCCATTCACGGGCAGGAGGAACACAGCAGAGAGAAGAAAACACACACGCACGCACGCACGCACGCACGCACGCACGCACGCACGCACGCACGCACGCACGCACGCACGCACGCACGCACACACACACACACACACACACACACACACACACACACACACACACACACACACACACACACACACACACACACACACACACACACACACACACACACACACACACACACACAGACAATATACAGCATGGGACAATATGGCTGACAGACTGCAGTGTCTACATCTGGCACACATAAACACACACTACTATGGAAACACACAAATATATACTCTCATACACACACACACACACACACACACACACACACACAGAAACACATGCACATGCACATGCACACACACACACACACACACACACACATTTGCATACACATAGATACATAGTCACTGACACTTTGAAGATCAGGGTTTAAAAACAGCAGGTGAAAACTGTGCCTATGGGAGCAAACACAGCACACATGAGATTCATCTCTCCAGAACAGGACCAGAAAAAACTTGCTGTCTTTGCAACAATGTCTGCTACACGGTCTTGCCTACACTGTATAACGTCCATATTTCAGCATAATTCTAAAATAGACAGCATAATTCTAAAATAGACATAATCATCTGAAGCGACATTCATTGGGTATAATAACGAGAATAGTTCAAAATATATAATATGGCCTGAAAACTTGATTTCCTAATTGAAAAAAGAGTCTCCATTTTGAAGCGTAACGTTATAGAGCTGTGGTACATGGTGTTCTGAAGAGGAAACTGTACCAGGTAAAAAAGTACTTTCGGATTTAAAACGCTCTGCGAGAACAAAGACAGAAGTAGTAACCGATGAGCACTTTGTTGTAAGTGGCGATATCAGTTGTGCAACGTTGTTTACTTGTATATTGTTGTGATGAGGTAAGGACCGAACATAGCTACACGCTGACATTCCAGCACGCACCAGATATCAATACCTGACAGGTCACAACAACCCACACGTTCGCATACGACATGACAAAGATCCGTCGTGCGTGTTGGTCGTCAGCCTCTGCTTTCCCGACTCGCTTTCCAAAGCACATTGATCTTTTGTGTGTATCGATGACTGATTAGTGCCCGTGCATGGTGCCGCGAGATGAAGGATGCGGAATGTGTCGGTACAAGGCGGGGTGGATGCTGATGCATGCGTCAGGCCTGCTCGAAGAATTGGCGTTTACAAAACACACAGCCTCTGAGAAATATTCAGTGCAGCATGGAAATGAAGGCCCCGTTGGATAAGTAGCTTTATAGAGGTACATAGCGGCACACAGTGTTTTACAAATAACCAGATTGTATACGCCACATTTCACTGCGATACTTGCAGGTCAGTAGCTGTGTGTATGCTTACCGTGAAGTGGAGGCACAGGGCACTGTGAGTAATCCTCGGAAGTCGCGTCCCGGAGTTTCTCTGAGATGCCATTGCTGGTGCTAACATAATTACAGGGGAAAACACCGACACGGTCCTCAATCATGCCCGTCCACCAGCCCTCATCTCCAGAGACGAGCGAGTCTTTTGACAGGACCTCTACCAGGTCTCCTTTCCGCAGGCTGAGCTCATCCTCTGCGCCCGCATCGTAGTCGAAGACGGCCGTCCAGAGGCCGGCCAGGGGGGGACCGGGTCTGGCTGGTGCTGCCGCAGTACCATTTTCAGGGACTGAGATGACCGCCGGCCAGCCGGCAGTCTCAGCGACGGGATTGAGCCTGTGAGCAGGGCACCCTTTGGGACTCCGACTGGGCTCAAAGGACGATCCGAAGGCATCCATAGACGCCATCCATAAGGGCGACCTGGTTCATCCGGAAGAGGCGCGACCAGCCAACACCTGCCGCGGGATGCGCTGGCGAGCAGCGCGCCAGTGATACAAAGCCGTGGCTGCCACGGTGGGGGAGTAAATAGCTGCTAATCCTGCAGCGAGACCGTTAAAAACACATCATTGTGTCGCCGCCTGCATCTCTCTGTTCCCCGCTGTGTAGAATTTTTAAAGGAGAGACCCTCTTCCTGAGTATTATTTCTAAATAAAACTGAATTAACAGCTATACCTGCCTAGGATGTTGCCCTGTTTCTTTCCATCGTTAAAATCCCCTGCGCGCGTCCCCGCCCAGTTCACGCAGTGGAGTGGCTGGTACACTGGCTGTCAATTTGCGCTCTGTGATTCGCACGTTCCTACATCAATCAAGGACCATCGCCTACCTAGCATACGCCACCAGTGATCCACCCTATATGTGACTATGCAAAACTGTGAGCGCGCGTTAGTGTAAACTGCAAGCCTGTGTGATTGTGTGTGAGTGTGTGTGTGTGTGTTGCAAGACCCCGATGACAGCACGAAAGAAAGGTCGTGCTGTTGGCCTACATTCAAATCAGTGCAGTTTCTAATTCAAATGTTCCGCTCCACTAAGAGGGACTAAGGATATGGAAATCCAAAGGGCAAGAGGACGACTCATCGCATACACTGTAATCTGCCAATCTAATCAATTGATAGATTACTCCTGTCAGTCCTGCCACGGCTGTCTCATAAACCACCTTAACTGCGGTTAATAGTTCCCATGTCACACAGACCTCTTCATAATTTGAATAATGTATATGTTCTTCTAAATGTCTGTAGTCAGAGTTCTATATTGGTGACAAAGGAAATCGTTTTTTTTTTTTTTTTTTAAATATTCTACAAAATATCACACAAATCACACAAAACTACATTTTCAAATGACTTCCTTTATTTTTTGTTGACAAAAGGAAACAAAATCCAAAACTGAAATGAATAGATAAATAGATTGACATAAATAAAATCCAAATTAAGGTTAGATATCATGCATAAATCCCTGAAAAAAAATGAGATACGTTATTTGTCTTCTTGTGAAGCGTAGAAAACGAACAACAAAGTAAACAAATCTACCAGTCCAACTGTTTGAGATGTGAAGGAGTTTGGGTTGCGTTTAGTGAAAATGGTGGCCCAAATGCAGCCAACTGAACCTCGAGCAGCTCGGTAAGACTTGACGTGATTTAAAGAGATACAAAGGGCGTCTCGCCCAAAAACATACAGGGGCCACGGCTACAGACATAAGAGGCTTCTGATGAAAACACAAGTGAGTGAAGACAACACAACTTACACACACATACACACTTTCAAACACCTTCCCAAACAAAGTCTCCATTTCAAGTGAACTCCTGTTGTGAGGGTGACTGCGGACAGAGATCAAGTTTTTTGGGGGTGAAAACTGGGCCACAAGAAGTGCATTTGTTAGAGCATCCCGACCAGAACACTCAAGCTGTGTGTGTGTGTGTGTATGCTGTGAATTTTGGATTATATTTATGCTGATGATTTATACTATGAATGGAGAGGGATCACCTTCTCTGTCCCTTAACAGAAGTTGGGGTGTGGACCTGGAGTGTAAACCAAGCATTCATGTCACTTGGCCAACCATGATGACACTCTCACTCATCAAGAAAAGAAAATCAGATCACTGATCAAACTCGTTAAGACTGATTTACTGCCGTACACAGAGAGAGAGGATATCATAATCGGATGCTGACATATGAGAAATACACTCCCAAATCTCTTCCATGTCATGATACAAAGGCCCATTCTCTTCAGAGGGGTTTGGTTGGTAGAATCTGCATTGGCCTTCTTTCCACCAAAACCTGAAGAGGAACACTCTCACCTACAGTGAAACATTTGGAAAAGCTGGCTACATGGCTAAAATAAACTATGTGAATAACTATAGATATGTGCACAGCTTGGCAATAGGTGTCATGTTGAGGATGTTGGTGAACCGCTGCTTGCTTTATGATGCTGCTCATTTGTAATTTGTGGGCACACACACACACACACACACACACACACACACACACACACACACAAATAAAGGCTCATCTTTGCTGCTGAAGGGTCACATTGTTTTTCTTTCACATTGTGAATATTATGTTATAACTACACCGGGAAAATATACATTTTTTTGGTTGGATGTGTGAGTCAGCATAGTTCTCTATTTCTTCCAACAAAGTCACTTTGTGCAGCCAACTTGTATGAAAAAAAAAGACTTTCTGAATAACTCAGAAAGTGTCCTCTTTCCATCGAATGGAAACCAAATGCAGTCTTAAGCCTCTTCCTCACTGAAGTGTGTTAACAGTGGAAATACATCAACAACACTGAGACACATTTATAGCTTACAGGACCTGGGTTGTTTCAGAGCTTCACACGTTACAGAAAATATCACATTCTCCCACACAGGGCTTGGTGTCTGCTCTTCTTTTCTCTGTCTGTCTGTGTGTTTGGGTTTGTATTTGTATGGGTGCATATACGTGTGTGTGTTTGTGTACATAGGTGCGTGTGTGTGTATAAGTGTGAGTGAGTGTGTGTGTGTGTGTGGAAGAGAGTGAGAAAGAGAATGTGTGTGTTTCTCTGCTTTGCTTTACAAACCAAAAAGCTCTGATTGTTTTATTACCCTGTGTGAGGGCCAGCACCAGCAAAGCAAGTAAGAAACACACACACATTTTAGGCGCTTTTCCACTGCAGGGACTTGCAGGCCATTTTAGGGCAGCTTGCACCTTGCAGTGATGGTTGATGCTTATTGATTGAATTCAATGCGAGTGGAAGACAACATCCCGTGCCATTTTTAAAACCAGCCAGATTTACCAGGGGTTACACAGTGAATACAGTAAAATAAATTATAGCTTACATGGTTAACAACGTGTTAAGGTTGCAGTCACTAAATGAACACGAGCAAAACGTCAGCTGAAATATAAGCTTTAATTAATCATAGTGTTGCAGGAAAAATTAATTTGTCGAATAACTACAAGTGTGAGAAACCTTATGGCAATTCAACTGTTGACTCCACTTTGAGGTAATCCTAACGTTACTAGAAAATCTCTGTTTTTTTCCCCGGTCTGCTGTTGGTGCTGCCACAGGAGAAATATATAGTGATTATGTCAAGCTCGGAATTGATATCACGATTGAAGAGCAAAATGTTAGGCAACGTCACTTGGGTAGGTCCGTAGATCCTGTACCGGAATGGAAACAGAGAGGCTGCAAGGGCCGATTAGGGGGCCATTTCTGTAAACGTATGCGCCACCTGCAGTGGAGAGACGCCCATAGACATACACTCAACTGAGCAAGTACAAGGCAGCAAGACAGTGTGTAAGTGTGTGTTTGTGGCTGTGTTGTACGCAGTGTCTGACTGTGGGAGAGATCTGGTGCTGATCAGGATCAAATCCATCAACACCATCTAGTCAGATGCTAGAAACCTAAAACCTCTGTTCTCCACAAACCTGCAAAGCATAACACATCATCTCACTAAATGAAATCATCAAGCAATACATTTGTAAACGAATAGGTCACCTGACAAGAGAAGAGAAGACAGGGCAGAACAGACAAACATATTTAGACATTTATACAGATGTGTGTGAGTTTGTCCTCCGTGTATGTGTGTGTTTCGATCGTTTCTGAACCCAAGGGTAGGAAAGTAAGCATTCAAAAACACTTTTTTTGTAAACAGATTCCTAGAAGCATAAATTAATAGTGACATACGCCTGTTAGTGAACCTGTAACTCTTTATATGAGAAAATACCTGTGTGTACACACACACTGACACACACAAACGTGTGTTAGAAAACATTTATTCATATTCAGCACGTGTATGCTGTTAATCTCTGTATGCCTCTGTGTAAAAGAGAACATCTGTATGAATATAAGAATCTCTCTCTCTCTTTCTCTCTCTCTCTAACGCTGTGTTAAGGTTGTCAGGTCAGGACTTGAATTTAGTTTGTACATGTGATGGTGGGTGTATTTACACCACTACACATAACACACACACACACAGTGTCCATGACAGGTCCATGAGACGGAGGTAGTACCCCCCAGTGGTGAGGAGTGTCACTGCAGCTCTAAGATAATGTGTATGTGTGTGTGTGTGTGTGTGTGTGAAAGAGTGAGTGTGTCACAAGTCGCTATCTCTGTGTGGGCACAAGCACTCCAACTTTATATACCTCTCCAACTCTTTGGTTCTGTATGGTTTCTTATTCTTTTACCCTTTGATGGTGCCTAGTATTACTATTACAGATGCAACAACAAAAACAACACACACACACACACTCTCACACACACACACAATCCCACATTAATGCATATCAACTACTACACCATCACCAAGCCCTGCGGAAACAGTAAATCTTTCCCCTAGCTGTTGCATTCTGGGTTCACATTCTAGTTGCAGCTCAAAGTGGCATGAAAACAAAATGGCACAATGGAAGGAACCTAGAAGCATCTCCTCATACTGCATTTGTGGCCTCCCCTAAATCTTACCAGGCGCAACAAGAACATCCTTTCCTTTCATAGAAGCAGCAACTTTAGAAAAAAAAATTCTCCCACCTTATCATCTAAGACCAGGCTTTTAAGTCTCATAAGTTAAAAGGTTTTGGTTAAAAGCTTGGGGTTCTGCTGGACTCCTCTGTGTTAATTCGGGACTTTGGCACGCTGACACAAACAGGGATCTGGGGCTTGGGAGAGAGAAGCGTTTGAGGTCTTACTCACGCTAGCGGCATAGACGGGAGGGAGAAGAGATCCAAAATCCAAACTCTCTCACAAACACACACACACACACAGCCATCAAGACTGGAGTGCTGACACAAAACAGGGACAGTGAGGCACCTTTCGTGGCAGGTGTGTGATGCTGTGAGATGCACCTCCTTTGGGAAGTGGGGTATTAAAATGCTCTTTAAAGCTCCTGACAGTGTATGTGCTTCTTGTACTTGTACTCATCGTCTTTTCATCTCTCTCTCTCTCTCTCTCTCCTACACTCAGTCACTACCTCCCAGGGACACATTGATTCCCCCTTCTCAACCCGTCTGATTCAACTCTAAGTGACCACACTGAAACAAATATTCAAAATATACAGAAAATATGGAAATATATTATATAGATAGATATAATACGGAAGTTATGTTCTGGGCAGTTGGGTAAAATGTTCTCTTTCTTCTCTTCTCTTCTTTCTTTTCCTTTTTCCTTCTTTTGCTTTTATTTTAATGGTTACATTTGTTTTTCTTGTCCTCCATGTTGACGCTGTGAATACGATAGCCGATGCTGCGTTCCCTAAGAAACTAAAATAAATAAATACTATGAGTCCAGTCAACAGTCACTCAACAACAAATTGCCAGTAATTATATATTCTTCTCTTTTTTCGATGATGAAATACTATTCTTATCCTTTACATAGATCAGAAAATAGTTCTCTTAAGATTTCCTCTTTTTGTAGTTTTTTTGGCAAGTGTCTTTTTTTCCCAAAATATTTAGAAAAAAGTCATTCTCATCAGGTGTTGAGAAAAATATAGACATTTTATAGCTCCGCCTCCAGGGTTCCGCTGGACACGCAGTCCAATCAGATCCGCTGGAAAACAGGGACCCACCCTCCAGATCACTCCCCTGAACTCAACCAATCAGCATTGATAGGCAGAGAGAGGGGCGATACCCATTTATTTAATTGTCGGACATCATTCCAGGTATTCCTGGAACTCCTAGGTCACTCCTTGATCACTCCACTTGACCAAATATGCATACACACAGACGAACACACCCCCACACACACACATACACTCACACACACACACACACACACACACACACACACACACACATTAACACACTCGTTCACCATCACACTCATCCACACCCACTCCTCCAGACATAAATCCTTGCTTCTTCTTTTCTTTCGTTTTTTTTTCTTTCATCAGTCCAGAACAGCCAGGTCTGAGTCCTATTTCTTCTCCTTCTTCATCCCTTCTTCTCCCCATCTCCTTCCCTCCATCTCTCCCCCTCCCTCTCTCTCCCTCTCTCTCTCCCCCTCCTCTCTCTCCCCTCCTCTCTCTCTCTCTTTTAGAAGCCTTCTATATGACAGTAGGCCTCCATGCTGGAGAGGAGGATGTAGAGGAACCACAGGCCAAAGAAAAAGGCTGAGGTCATGAAGCGGTGACCTCGGGGCCCGCCCAGCTCGCCGCCGATGTGCGGCCGCCGCCGGTACAGGAGCACGCCGATGGCCATGAAGGCGAAGATGGTGTAGAGCGTCACCGAGAAGGCCAGCCTGCCGGCGGGCACCACAAACTCCCGCCCATGCCACTTGTGGTAGATGGCCGCCACCGACCAGGCCAAGCCGATGCCCAGGAAGACATTGACCGCGTTGCTGCCCGTCACGTTGCCGATGGAGGCGTCGGCGTAGCTGTCCTGAACGGCGGCAACCTTGCTGGCAAATGTGTCTGTGGAAGGAGGGGGAGGGAAAAGGTATTGCAAAAAGGAGGGAAGAGCGAAAGAAGGAACGAGCGAAAGAGAAAGAAAAGTTGTGAGAGAGGAAAAGAAAGAGAGGGAAGACAAACATGTATGAAGGATATGATGAAATAAAAAGAGAGAGAAAAGACAGAGGGAAGAGGAATGAAGAATGAAGAGATGAAATGGGAAGAGTGGGAATTAATTTACATTTCAGGGTGACTTGATGACTAACATGTTTCTTTCACCACACAAAACCATGAAAATGTATAGCTGGCAACAAGAAAAAGTCCAATGAAGTACTAAAATATTACTGAAAAGATAGAAGCATATTTTAAGCAATGTCTTTGCTTGAAAGTGACAGGAAAGACATATGATCCTTTCCAGTGCATCTATATTATCCACACAGCTGTGAGTTCTCTTTGAGCTTAGCAACAGATATAGACTTCAGATGCACAGAGGCATCATTATCTGTGTCTGTCTCTGTTCAGGCAACTAAATGTATCCGGATAGAAGACTAAAGGTGGCCATGTTTTATGTTGTATTTTCTAAACAAATATTCATTGGCAATTCAACTGTTGTGCCTTCAAAGCATCAAATTATCCACATCCTCATATTGTACTCATATTGATCAATAGATTTTAAATAGAAACTATTTATGGTAAAGATATCCTTCAGCTAAAGGGAACCATTTTAAATTCAAGTTATGCTGCGTTCACGTTTCTTGATGCGTTTCTTGAACGTTACTGCAGTTCGCTAGGGAAACGTGAATTACAACTTTACAACAGTAATTACTTAAATGGATGAATATTGATTGAAATACAAAGTTAAATATTCAATATTTCAACTGAAGTTTGAAACAGAGGAAATAAACACATACAGCTAAAAACGCCAGGCTCTTAAGCTTCAGTTTGATTTTGGGTCATTGCTTGAACAAATATCCAGAGGGGACAGGAGGCTTATAGCAGCGCCGAATTACTGGCAACGTAGTGTTGCATAGTGAAAGTGTGATCATAATCATGGTATGCTCCCTCATAGAAAACATAAAAAAAAAAGAAAAAGTGTATTCTCGTTGCTTTCCTGACAAGAATCTGACTAGAAACACACATTTACTTTGAAAAACTGAAAGTGTTGGTGATGCTTGCCACTGCTCGTGAGCTCAAAATTCATTTTAGTTCAGTCTGATAAAACCAATCATAAGGATTTACAAATTGAAAGAAGGAGGCCATAGGTGCAGTCAGTGCAGTTTCATTTGCCTTTGTCATTTCAGAGTCACGGGCAGCTCTGCTATAGCCTGCTATATTTTCCTAAAACAACTGCTCTTGTGTACACTTCATTAGCTAGTGTAAC
>NC_137911.1:12499807-12514807 GCF_963457725.1 Sprattus sprattus
CTCGTTTTGGGGACAGCTTCTTTCATGTCCGCCCTTATCAACTGTTCCTTCCTTCATTCTGGCAGCCAAACATAATTCATGGCTTCATAATTAATTAATCCACGGATTGGGGTGAGAATCAATCATTACACGCGGAAGAGGGCAATGAATTTAGGAGAGAAAAAAACAGAGAGAGAGAGAGAGAGATGACAAAAAATGAGGAGAAAGAAGAACAGGAAAAAAATTGGTGCGAATAAAATGAGGATGAAATTAAAGGACAGTTAGAAAAAGATGAAAGTTGGAGACAGAGTAGCACGTGAGATAATGAGAGAGAGAGAGAGAGAGAGAGAGAGAGAGAGAGAGAAAGAGACAGAGAGGGAGAGAGAGAGAAGAAAAGAGGGCCTATGACATTGCAAGCAAACACACAAATGCATTCAATTCAACCACACCCAAAATGGACTTACCATCAGCCAGCAAGAGGGCTATGTGTGTGTCGGACAGAGACAGGATTGGAGGGGGATGAGGGACGATGGAAAGAGATGAGACAGAGAAGGACATGTCAGTCAGAGACAGAGGAAATGCCATGGCACGAAGAGAGAGGATATTGCACAGGCGGTAATACGTAATGAGTGTGATTTCGTGATATCATGGGTGCTGATCATGGCTGGATAGCACCAGAGGCCTCACGATTTGATCAGCAATTATCATGATTCTTGAGTACTCATTTGATATGATAGTGATTCTTTGATATATTGCAATTCTTGGATATATTGCGACAGACAGGGAATGCTATAGAGGTTTTACATGTTCTTTCAAAAGTAAAAGAAACTGAGTTATAGGTACTTAATTCTCTCAATAGGTACGTAATACTTTCAATGTGCATTGCAATACTAATAATACAAATACATATAAATAATAATACATACAAATTGATGACACTTTACAATATTCAACATATTATATTGAGCTGCTTAGGGCTGGACTATCATGCAAACATCTCCATACTCAAGTGAATTGATTTTTTTCTTCACAGTGTTGATGGTGTGGTAATGTATATTTGTTTGATAATGCAGTGGAAAAACAGAACTTGAATGCAAGATCTGCAATGCCCTGACTAGGATTATGAACACGGTGAAAATGCATAGGATGCGATGATGCATTAAGAAAGATGTTCACAGAAACAGAAAGTGCAACAAATGACCATTTTGTTCTTTTGGTCAAAAGTACAGTTGAAAGTAAGGCCCAATTTCATTTAATTTCCACTAAATTTAATTTTGGTTGACACGTACTCCTCACTATGACAGAAGAGCATCGTCTACACCAACTAGCTAAGAGGAAGAAGGATATTGTACACTCACTTTAATCTTGTCATGCGGTGATAATGGTTTGATGATGTTTTTGACATATAAAATGGGAGTCAGTTAGCAGACAAGCTTTTTTTGCTAATGTGAAATGAACTCTATAGCCATATTAAAAGGATACAGAGAAGAGAAGTGTTAAAGTTGTTCAATGAAGCAGATGATTTAATGAAATACGCACACTGTAACGCACATAACGTCTCAGGGGCAGAAAAAGACAAAGAGAGAGAGAGCAAGAGAGAGAGGGAGAGAAAGAGAAAAGAGAGAGAGAGTAAAATAAAGAATTATAAAGAACTACAAATCCTTTCTTTCTGATGTTCTTTTCATTAAATAAAACATCCATATGAGTGGCTCTTCTGGCCTTAAGCACACATACACACATACACACACACGAGCGCATGCACGTACGCACACACACACTCACACACTCACGAACACACACACCCACGCTCAGTAGTGCTATACAACATTGTTACACATATACAAAGCACAGCAGTACTGCCTCTGACATAATTACAAACACACACAGACATACACACACACACACACACACACACACACACACACACACACACACACACACACACACACACACACACACACACCTCCCACACACACATGAGTAAGCACATGCAGGCCAACACATGCACACATCTGGAAGTGCCCACAGCTGGATCTGACAAGGAAAACAACCCACTGCAGAATGTCAATCACTACTACTGCAAGTCATGCTAACTAGCCCGGCTGCCCCAGGCTCAGCCTGTCACTACTGTTTTCCCTTGGCTTGTCCCCGTTAAAACACGGTGACTAATTCAGCCTCGGAGGGGCTGTTAATGTCGATGTTGACTGTGTGTCTGAAAGCTGGAGGTGTTAGCACAGAGGCTAACCGAGATGGCTAAGACTGTATCTTTCAGCGCAAAAGGCTAACAGGGACACTTTTTAGCACTTGAACTGCTAACTTACTGCTTTAAGCTGTGAGCAGAATGTCTTGCTGACTGCCACTCACATAGGTCATTGACTATCTCATAAGGTTTTTTTTTTTTCACTGCATCCGGTGTAGATAATAAATCATTTGAGCTGATAGCACAAACAGAGGCTTTAAAGCAGTGGTTCCAAAACTTTTCATTGCATGACCTTGTGCTTGTATAGATAATAACCTGTTTTTAAACAAAACAGGTTGTTGCATAGCTTTTCTTTAACATTGTTTCTACGGTTGAACCGTTACACATTTTCAATTTCATTTGTTCAGAGCTCTTGTTTAAAATTGATCAAATCTGCATGGATGAAATACAGTTTTATCATTGGCTGTGTCGGTTTATGTTTGTTGTATTAATAATATTTATTTTCTACAGCCCTGAACTTGTACATTAAAAATGACAATTGACCTAATGACATTTAATGACAACAGTCATGGCTATGATGGTGTCATGTCAGTCTTATGCACAACCCTTCAAATAAAGTGTTACCAATTAGGCTAGCTATCCCCTTCTAACATATTGGTAAAAAAGTAGGCCCTGACAATGTTAAGAAAGTACATAAATCACTGTCTAGACTGTCTACGTCACTGAACAGGTTAGCTATAGGTTACTATGCTAAGTACTGGCATACTTATTTTGACCAGTAGTTGGTTGTTTAGGGCTTTCCTTCAGTTTTTTCACCCTCAACCCTCCCCTTGCTAAAGCTCTTTGTTGCCCCTGGGGACCTACTTCAGACTTTGAAAGTATGCTGTAAAGGTATGTTATGTTAGCACAGTGTCCAATTGTCCAATCCGATTTTGTGGCTGTTTGCACAAAGGCTCAACCGTGAGTCTTAAGACTTAAGGGATACTGGCATAGGTTACACGAAAGACTGCATCATTTCCATGGTGTGACACACGGGTGCAACTGGCAGCGAGAGAAAGTGTTTGAAGTTGACGCTAATAAGAATTGTAAATGGATGCCGAGAGCTCACAATGAAACATTTATTTCCTTCTCAGTGTACCCTTCAGGCAAATGTGTGGGGAACTTTCTACCGGGGATCGTCAAATAGAATATTCATCAGAATATAGATTTCCACAGAACCCTGGTGAAGCTTACGCTATGAAAAAGGATTCTTTTTGGGGCCCTGGTCATTGGGTAGAACTTGTACAGTCCCCGAACAAGATCTCAAAGAGTTGAGTTGGAGCCTGGCGGAGCTCATTAGCTTTTTGCTGAACCATGTGTGTGTACATATAAATAGAACCATCTGAGGGACACATGGTTTGCAGGGACCGAAAGCATGTCCAGTGAAGTTTCCTCTTTTTTTTCTTTGACTATTGTCATCTCAGATGCCCTTGTTTATGTAGTCATGAAGATGGCTAGTGAGGGAACTAGATAGACTGAAAATAATGAGGCCAACCACACTGATGTCACACACACATAAACACACACACACACACACACACACACATACACACACACACACACACACACACACCAAACACACACTCACACACACACATTGTTAACACAATAGGAAACAGATATCCCATAATTATGCCTCTGTAAGCTATATTCAATGGATCCATTGTCAAAGCTGTCTAGTGAATTTCAGGCCAATCCCGGAGAAATGAAAGGAGAGGTGATGGGGGAGCAATCAGGATCACAATCAACATCTTTCTTATCGTCATCCTCATGAACTGAAACTGAAAGAGTCAAAATATGTTAGTCTCTGGGGCAAGAGAACAGCAAAGTGTATCAGTCTCTCCATCTCTTTAAGAAAAGCATTACCAGCTTCACCACAGTACACACTCTCTCACACACACACAAACACACACACACATTCACACACACCTCATACTATAACTGCAGAGTCATCAGGAACCTCACCAGAGCTTTCTTACTTTGTGTGTGTGTGTGAATGTGTGGGCGAGTTTTCTTGACACAAAATCCCTGTGGGTGGAAAGATAAAGGGAAGACTCAAGACCCCGGGGATGACTCTCTCTTCTCTCTCATTCTCTCCATCTTTCTCTTTCTCTTCATCCAGGTCTTCCCCTTTCTCTTCTTCCTCTCTTACGCAGTGTTAGTTAGAACCAAGAGGCAGAGAGGATGTACTGTACATGTTACACACACAAACACGCACACACACAGACACACACACGCACACACACACATACTGCCCAGTCAGCGGAAAAATATATTGCATGTATTCACATTAACACATTAACACCCGTGAACAGGCACACAATCTACAGTCCGCATGTGTGCACAAATACTTGATCAGCATTTAAGAATGATATACATCACTGTTAGTTATATACTCATCTTGCACTCCCCATTTCTGTGACCACACACAGACACAGACACACACACACACACACACACACACACACACACACACACACACACACACACACACACACACACACACACACACACACACACACACACATAGATACACACAAAAGCACTGTCAGCAGGTAATAATAAAGGCATAAAGGTAAATCCACATTATGGTTCTCCCATGACAGTCATTCAGGCTTTCACACACCATAAAAGGCCCAAACTCAGCATATGCACATGCTTATATGGTGCATGCTTATAGAGAGATACACAAAAGTTTTAACTGTTTTTTTTAAGGTGCTTGGCAGGTAGGTTGTTTTAAGCCTTTTGGAGAACTGGATTCAGACCGCCTTGATTCTTTCTATCTCTTCGTGTGATCCCAAGTTACACTGGTGTCAGCCTGATCAGAGCCGATGGCCTTCAGCTCTTCAGTCCGCTATGTTGTCTGTAACTGAACTACTTTCTTTCTTTCATGACAGATAAATGTCTCACTGGAATACTTTTTATGTTCAAAATATAAAATATGATGTTTTTCACTGACACTCTAATGCTACTAGGGATAAATAATAACTGTTTCTAAGACAAATGTTTTGTGCCTAAGACATTTGCACAGGACTCTCAATGTATATGGAAAGACAGACACACAGAGGATGTAAGAACAACCGTCCACTTAGCCAGATTCAATACCACATCCACAATTATACTGACACACACACACACACACACACACACACACACACACACACACACACACACACACACGTCTGTGACATTCATAACCATATTGTTGGATCACACCCTCTTCAGTGTCAAGGCTTTAATGAGATTGAATGAGCACAGTGTGTGTGTGTTTGTGTGAGTGTGTGAGTGTGTGTGTGTGTGTGTGTGTGTGTGTGTGTGTGTGTGTGTGTGTGTGTGTGATTCTGTGCGTGTGTGTGTGTGTTTGTGTGTGTCACAGCCAAGGTCTCTTCTCTCTCTCTGCCCTCCTCTGTCCCCCTCCCCATCTAATGTCGGTTTTCTTTTTGTCGTTTTTCTCCTTTACCCATTCCATTTAGGCTATTTTTGTCTCTCCTTAACCCCCCACCCCCAACCCCCCTCACACACACTCCCCACCCTCTGCAAACCCCCCCACCCCCCCTCCCCCAACTCATCCTGGCTCCTCCAAAATTCAACAGCTCCATTTAAATCCATTACACCTTAGCTCCATGGAAACAGTTACTAGACAACTGTCTCCTCTTCCTGCATTCTCTCTGCTGGCTTGTGTGTTTGTGTGTGTGTATGTGTGTCAGTATGTGTATGGGTGGGTGGGTTTGCTTTTGGATGTGTGTCTGTGTGTGGATGGATGGGTGGGCTAGTGGATGTGAGTGTGTGTCTAATTCCATGGTGGGCTATGATGTAATCCCTAGTGTCATTGGCAAAGTGACAGTGGTAATACCCCCCCATGCGACCCCTTCCCATTTCGCTCCCAGAATAGAACACACATAATAAATCATGTGCTACTGCACAGCAGCGAGCAAGAGGGAGGGACACACACACACACACACACACACACACACACACACACACACACACACACACACACACACATAAACATACAAGACACACAGGCACACACAAGACAACAGTATTGTTCACTCATCCTGATTACACTCAACACATCCATCAGTGCATCCATCCATCCATCTATATAAATATATATATATATCCATCCATCCATCTACTCATCCATCTGCCCACATCCTAACTCACCTTCTTACTTATCTATCTATCTGTCTGTTAAAGGATAAATTAAACAATGACTCAATCAGTTAATCTGTGAGCCTGTCCAACTATTAAGGTTGGACGATTATGACATGTCATCTCTGTGTTATGTTTATGGTAATGGATAGATATTTCAGACACGCCCCTCTGAGACCAGTACTTACTACAGTTAAACATTGTTCATGTAGGCCCAATCTCAGGAGTAATGGCTACTCTACATCTTACAGAATAGGTGGAAGGTTTCAGGAGGACCTGAACGTGTGCTCTTCTCTGGTTGGACCATGGACGTGCAACATGCTGGGCGATTACGAGATTGACGCTCCTTCGGGAGTTTTGCCCTTCAGTGGATGGCTTCCTGGTAGCTCCTGGCGCCTACTGCACTCTGCTATGGTGGCAGTGCCAAGGTCATCAGTTCAATTACCAGAGAGTCAGAGTGTTGTCAGTGCATCTGGATTAGAAGTCACCTAATCATATAGCATGCTCTGTCTTATGGTGCGTTCCATTCAAACGTCGGACAGTGTGAAAGCTGTAGTAATATTCTGTTTATTAGCCCTTCTGTCTGATTTCTGTCTCATGGAATCAGTCACAAACACAGTACTGTCCAACTTCTATCTACAGTTGCTACAGTGCTTGTATGTGCAAAATACTGTGTAATGCGTTGTTATCAACTGTTATTGCTAACATCTGGTAACAATAGCCAACAACACACCAGGGCGTAACTATAGAGGGTGCAGCAGGTGTGGCTGCACCTGGGTCCGTGGGGTGTCGGGGCCCTTAGCCGGGCCCAAAAAATACTCATGTCACTCGCCGGGCCCCCCTTTCAAGTACAGCGAAAGGCCCACACTCATTTCAGTGTCAAATGTCCTCTGATTTTGTTTGAGTACGCGCTACTTCTTACCTGATTTCAGTGTGAAAAATCCAATATATACACTTGGGTGTGATGTCATTTTTGGCTCCGACATCTGACTTCCATGGTACATGGATCGCAGTAATAGTACAATTTCAAATTTTGGTTCTGTCTCCAGTACTTGCTCCCAAATGTGTGAGTTGAAGTCACCTGTACCCCAGGGAGTCCGTCTCATATTTAAGTCCTAATCTTTACTTAAGCCCATTTCCTGCCGGGGGAAGGGTTTCAGTGTCGCACCGCTCTAATTCTGGAAGTCTCCTGACATATTACTGTAATCCCTGATGGATTTCAATATTAATTGTGTCATCTGCATTCAGTGAGGTTCCTGGAATACACACACACACACACACACACACACACACACACACACACACACACACACACACACTCACAGACAGACAGAAGACATAAGGCCTGGATTTTTTTCATCCCATGGAGAAAAGAAAAAAAAAAACGTTTTGTTCCCTCCCCCAAAGTTGCTAATGACGCAATTCAGTGAGGTCCGAATGCAACACACACCAGCTTCACTTTCTGGTTGACAATGAGGAGATTTGAGCACACACATGCACCCACACACACCATGCAGACACAGGGCATACACATCCGCTCCTTCCAAACTAACAAAAGCGCTTTTGAAGAGATTATCAGAATTTTAAGCCTCTTCTTCAAAAGCCACCTAGAGGCTGAATGATCGTTTATGAAGGTTCCTAATAGCCTGCTTATGACATCACAATACATCGTCAATCTAAACTCTCAAATCCTTAAATCGTTTCATCTCCAACAACACCAACTCTTTAGTCACAATGCAGTTATACTATTCTTCTTCCCCAAAAATTATACTTTGTGAGTCACACTTGATTCTAATTTATGTTTCTAAAACTGATTGTTCAAATCCTTGATTGTGATGGGCTAAAAGCCTGTTAAACTGGGATAATACCAGCACATTCAGGATGCTCAACCATTGTACATCCACCTTCAACAATCTTTATATTGACACCATTTTTGGCCTTAATCATTCATGAAAATAAGACACATATTTTTGCTCAAACCATTAGGTCTAGTAATTCTGGGTTAATTGCAGATGTAGAGTATAGCAACTTGGGAAGTTTCGCAGGGTTTCCCTTCATAGTGTCAGTGGGTTTCGCCACCTTGTGGATAAACTCCCTCTATTCTCAGGCAGATGATGCAGATGGTAGAGAGATAGATGGATGGGAAAGAAATTGGTCAGGAAATTGGTCTAGTAGAGGGCAGGCGTGTGAGCTGGGTAGAGGACAAGGAGGAGCTTTGTTGGAGAAGAAGCCTTGCAGGAGAAAAATGAGGACCCATTGCTTGGACGCCTGGAGGACAAGTAAAGGCCATATGCATGCACGTCCCATATAGAAGACAGATTAGGGTCCTAGTGGAGGGGGTAGGGGATAGGGTGGGGAGGATGGGGTAGGGGACTCCTCCCGCTGAGAGAGACAGCTGCTCCTCGTATCTCATTCACATCGGTGATGCTGTGCTACGTCTGACACGCTCAAGGTCATGCGTCAGCGCACTGTATGCGGTCCGGTCTGTGTGTGTGTGTGTGTGTGTGTGTGGGACGTATGCAGGGCCATGTGTGTGTGTGTGTGTGTGTGTGTGTGTGTGTGTGTACGTGTTTGGCTGCCCTTTGCAGTCTGTGAGTGACATATGTATGGCGTGCGTGCGTGTGTGTGTGCGTGCGTGCGTGCGTACACAGTGTTGACTGGAAGAGGCCTGGCTTTATCCATAATGGCTAATGAAATGAAGACCATGTCTACATCACGGGTCAATTAGACCGCTAACTGATTCAATAGCAGTCATTAGGATCCAGTCTAGGCTGGACACACATACGCTATTCTCTCTCTCTTTCTTTTTCTCTCTCTCTCTCTCTCTCTCTCTCACACACACACATACACACACACACACACACACACACACACACACACACACACACGCACACACACACACATACACACACACACAGGCCCACACACAGACTCCCTGGGGAGATATTTTACCAGACAAATGAGGGCAGGTACTGTCTCCTCTCTTGTCCTCTCCTTTCCCCCTCTGCTCCTCCTCCATTCTCCTCTCCTGTCCTCTCCTCCCCATCCTCTCCTCTCCATCTTCTCCTCTCCCCCCTCCTCCTATTCTCCCCCCCCCCCTCTTCATTCCCCACTCTCTAACTTGGCTTTAGGCCAGAGACTGCAAGCATATACAGTATGTATCAATACGCCCTGTGTGTTTAAGTAAGCCCAGCGACCAGGAGTGGCACAACTACAGCTTTACACTCTTACAAAACCACTATTGTTCAAACTACAGTGCTCACACACATACACACACATACACACATAGAATATAGACCGAACTTGGCTTTCTCACACAGTAAGGTCAAAGAGGATAAAGACAGGTGTGAGGGTGTAAGTGTTATAATCTGTTTGCACGCATAGAGACACTCTTTCTCTTTCTCATACACACACACACACACACACACACACAATCTCTCTCTCTCACAACAATACCTGAAGACACACACACACACACACACACCCTTCTGCAGTGGCGCAGGGCCTGCAGAGGTGCTGACAGTATTGATCACATCAGGGTAATTTAGGGGGGACCTCTGAGAGGCAAGCAGTACATTACTCTCTGTTGGTCTCTCTCGCACTGTACTACATGGACAAACACACACACACACACACACACACACACATACACACACACACACACACACACACACACACACTCAAACTGATGCATCTTTCCTTGCATTCCTCAATCACAACCCCTCTGACATGTCTTCACACGTGTGTATGTCTGTGTAGAGTCCAAAAACAATGGGGATGACTGTACTCTAATGTGACATTGGGTTTAAGCTGTATCGGCTCTATGGAGTGAGGGGCCCATGGTCCCATAAGTTGAGGACTTCATCAAAAATCATAAGAAGTGGACAGACCATGATGATATTCTCACAACCAACCATCTGGCTGCTATCTTTCTTTCTTGTGGTAAAACCTAAACACACACACACCTAACACCCACACACTTACACATACACGCAAGACTCGCACACACACACACAAAATGGCAGGCGTAAGCTGCTGCCTTTAGTGAGGTGTTAGATTTTGCACTCTCCTCTGTACTGCCCCTCAGCACGGTTAGATAACACACATTAGATAATGGCTAGCACTCTCTCCCCTCTCCCTCTCCCTTTCTACCTCTCTCTTTATCTCTGTACCTCTCTCACACCCTCTTTCCCTCTTTTTCTCACACTCTATCTTTCTCTCTCACTCCCGTCCCTCTCTTCCCTCTTCCTGTCCCTGTCTCCCTCTCTTACCTCTCTTTATCTCCATCTTCCTCCTCTCTCTTTAGCCCTATTTACCCTTCCTCTGCCCTTTTCTCTATCTTTATTTATCTGGTTCTTCCTTTTTTTCTCTAATTTCAATATCATATTCTCCCTTTCCTTATGCTTTCAGTGTCTTCATCCATGTCCTCTTTCTTTCTACCTCTCTTTTACTTTCTTACTCTTTTCCCTCTCTCTCTCTCCCTCTCATTCTCTATCTCTCTTCCTCTTCCTCTCCCTCTCTCTCTGTCTCTCTCATGAAGATTGTGACTGCTGGACCCCTTCAGCAAGCATTACAGACAGCCAGCTAAACAAACACAACAACAACAGAAAGAGAAAAACAATGCGCAAAAGAAAAACAAAAAGCCTTTGATGATAATTACACTGGATTTGATATTCTTCTCATGTTAGAGCTCAGGGACACACATACATGCACACACACAAACACACACACATATAAACACACACTCACACACACACACACACAAACACACACACACACACACACACACACACACGCAAGTGCGCACACACACACGCACACAAACACACACTCTTAATGTACACACAGACAAACTCACTGCCAAAAACGACCAAGCAGGAAACCACAGACTCATGAGCCACGCTGGTCCTATCTCTCTCTATCTTTCTCTCCCTATCTGTCTCTCCCTCTCTCACAGATCTCTATCCTTATCTCCCGATCTCTTTCTCTCTCTCTCTAAAACACACATACACAAACATGTAGGTCTGCTTAAACATTGGTCAAAGAACAAACAAAAACATGGAAAAAACTAGGAAAAATCCATACAGATAAAAAAGATTGCCTGCTTGTACACACACATATAAACACACACACACACAGGCAAGCATACACACAAACACACACAGGCACACACACAGGCATGCAGACGCACACACACACACATACTCAGAGGCACGCACATGAAAGATAAACCACTGCTTACTATCCCACAAAAAGACTGAGATCTATTCAGGCGGCAATATGCACTCACTGTGTGTGTGTGTGTGTGGTGCTTGAGCGTGTGTGTACATCCGTGTGTGTACGTATGTGTGCTGTAGAGGTGAAAATGATTGAATCCAACAGACTGTGTCTGTTAAAGGGCTCTGTGAATAAAAACATCCAAAGTGAGGGATGTTGGCGAGAGGGGGGAGAAGGAAAAGAAGGCGCCAAGAAAGAGGAACATAATAAAGGCAATGTGTTTGAGAGAGAGAGGGTGTTCACGTGTTCAAATCTGTGGATGTCCGAGAGAGTCAGTGTATTTGCCTTTGTGTGTGTGTGTGTGTGAGTGTCACTACCACACCATGTTTTTGGAATTCAGTTTATTCAGTCTGACCATTGTATACTACAACACCAGCTACTCGCTCTTTTCACCTGTTCATTACTTTTTTTTTTTTTTAAAAAAGGTTTATGTTTGGGTTTTTCGTACATTTATTGTGAAAGGACAGCAAATCCAGCCAGGAAGTGAGTGGATGAGGGATGGGGAGTGTGAACAGGAACGGCTGTGGGTCAGATTCAAACCCTGGCCCACGTGGGCATTTAGACCAAATGTGGCAAAGGGATCAGAGTGTATTATTTTTACCCTGAGGTCCTGAAGTGCATAACTGGTTATAGATGCTCTCTGAAGGTGATGATACATAGGGCAACCTTTTTAAGCAATGTTGCCGGGCCAATCACATGACCGGTTCCATGTGTTCTGATTGGATGATCATGACAATTTATTGATGACCTCCAGATAAAGAATTGTTGCCCAGTATCAATGGGAAAGTTTCCAAACAACACTGCTGAGGAACACTGCCCAGCAACACTGCCCGGTAACACGCTCAAATAGTGATTTTGTGTATCATCACCTTAACTCAGGAATGATTCCGGTCCGAAGCGTTCCAGAATCAACAACAATCAGGACTCTCATTCAGGCCAGTTCTATGGGGACTGTAAAACACCTCTGGCAGAGGGCAGGTTAAACCTTTCAACGTCTGTGTGTTGGATTTCCAGAAAAAAGCGACAGGAGCTAAATTGAGAGGCAGGGTAATTTTACGGGTCATAAAAAACCTACATAGGCATGAAAGTCCTCGAAACAAAGGTATAAAATGCCTAGTTAGCACTGGGTAACATCCAGAAACATAATTTTCTTCCCCATCATGCATTTCCTGGTACCATAGATATTTTTAGTCACAGAGACATTAAGCTCTTTCTAAGGACTCTACACCTCGAGCCATTAGTTACCTTTAAAAAGGACCTTTCTGTACATTTCTGTGAACGTTTATGTTTTGGTGATATTAGTGGGACTAAAAGTACATTTTTGTTGCTCTGTTTGCTAGAGACAGAGAGTGGGTGTACCTGTTATTTGTGCGTTTGTGTGTGTGTGTGAGAGACCGTTTTAATATCACACCTTTCTGTAGACTCATGTCAACCATCCGTGGCTCGGCCAGCTCCAAGAAGAAGTTCTTGTTCTTCTCGTACTCTTCATCGTCAATAACCTTCACCTGAACCGTTTTGCTGTAAGACCACAGAGAAGGAGAAGGTGGAAAGAAAAAAAGATAGAGGGGGAAAGGGAATGAAAGGAAGAAAGAGACATAAGGAAAGTCAGTAAAGCTAAGTCATTTAAATGCAGAGGAGCAAGCTGCAACCAGAAAGTTTAAAGGTCAGGCGTCAAAAGTGAAAGGTTAACTCCACCCTATCTGCCCACTGCTGTTTTTCGCACCCACTCTTCTCTGCCATGGTCCCTTGACTGACCTCAGATGACCTCCCCATCCCTACATCCTGTCTCTAATACCACCAACATCACTGATGTCTGCTACGGTCACCCCGAGATACTCATATAGAACCCACAATGGTTCTATATGAGTATAACTGCGCGTCATGGACTTCTTTGCCCCGCATCGTCCATTATCTTTGTAGAACTGTACAGCTCGTCGGCCGTTATCCCTTACATCAAAATCTTATGGCAAATGTCCTGTGCTGTCATTTGCAATCATGACCAATGATTTGACAATGTCACAATTAACTCTCTCACTCCACCTATTATCTGGGATATTTGGATAATGTAGGGATTTATACCCCTAAGAGAATATAACACACACATACAGCAGAACTTAGAAGGTAAAGTTCTTTTCCTTCTTAAACTTTTGCTGTTTTACTCATTGTCAAGTGAAGTTCTTACAGGTGGCTAGCATTTTCATTGCGTCTAGTCAGGTGTCATTGAACATATCCTCTGTTGCCTTGTGAAGTGCTCCAACAACTTGAAGGACAGACACAATCAGTACAGTACAACTTTGATTATTATAGACAACTTTTCATTCACTCTTGCAACTGCACATAAACACACACAGACACACATCTACAGGTACAGAGCTTATTCTCTCTCACTCTCTCTCTGTCTCTTTCGCCCTCCTGCTCACGCACTCTGACACATGCAGGTAAAGAGCTAAATCAGGTGATTCTAAATCTCTCCCTGGAGGCATCAGTCCCACTGATCACCATAACTAATCTATTATTGTGACCGAATGTCTCTCTCTTTTCATCTATAAAAGCAATTGCTAGCCATTGTTGAATCTACCATGATAAATGCAATAGAACAAGGACTCAAGCACACCTTGAGTAAGACAGACAAAACACACCTAACTGTGTAATGTGTAAATGAACCCACACACATTAATGCAAACCTAGTTAAGTACACAAGGCTGCCTAGTGTTGTAAAAGTATGGTAACAATAATCATTGGTTAACACACCAGCTTTATAAACCCTTTATAATACTGTCGTAAGAATCCACACAGAATTTATTAAGGTGCATTCAATTTGAAGTTTGAATTTCCAAGTTCCCTGTCGAAATTTTTGGACTTGGAGAGTTGGACAAACCTCACCAACCCTGACTTCAAATCCAAGATGGCCGCTACGCACATCAGCAAAACTGAAAGCTGTAGTAATATACAGTTTATTAACACTTTAGGCTTATTTCTGTCTCATGTAATCAGACGTACATACAGTACTGTCCGACTTTTATCCGTGGACACACTGAGCTGTGGTGTTTGTATGTGCAAAACACCACATAATGCATCGATGCTATCAACTGGTATTGCTAATCATGGTAATTGGTTTTCCGACGTGTTGTACTGGAACTCATTCAATTTACTTGTGACTTCATTGTCAGCTGCGAGTTCTGACTTCCAAGGTAAATGGGACAGAGTATGAAACCAAATGAAAGCTTAAGTAATTTTGGGCTATGTAAAAACATAAAGAGTGTCTGAAGTATAAAAATACTAGTATAAAAATAATAACACTTCAGTGAGTTGAGCCATTCAAAGAAAGTCTTATTTCCCATGGTTAGAAA
>NC_137911.1:12517307-12519807 GCF_963457725.1 Sprattus sprattus
AATCAGAGAACCTTACGAGGCTAAATGCATCCGCATCGCCAACAACACAACCCCCAGACATGACGTGTGGCACAGCCTGTAACCATGGCGACACGAGATGGCATGTCCTGTAAGTACGGTGACAGTCGCGCTGGGAAAAGGAAGTTGAAAATTAGGCAGATGAACAGAGGGAATGAGAGCGGGAAGAGCAGATATGAGATGTGAAGAGATTGAGGGTGAGAGAGAGGATGAGAGAGAGAGAGAGAAGTGAGTGAGAGGGAGAGGGTGAGAGAGAGGATGAGAGAGAGAGAGAGAGAGAGAGAGAGAAGTGAGTGATAGAGAGAGGGTGAGAGAGAGCTGAGAGTAATTGTCTCTCTTTATCCGTTTTGAAACAAAACCCTTTCCGTGTGTGTGTGCGAGGCAACGAAAGAAAAAGAAATAGGGACAAAGGGATAGAGAAAGGAAGAAGGATAGATACAGAGCCAGAAAGAGAGGTTGGAGATGTGGATAGAGAGAGACAGTAAAAGGAAGAGGGAGAAAGAGAAAATGGGAGAGGGAGATGAAGGTACCTCCCAAAGGAGCTAAATTTAGCGCTCAGCAACTACATTACCACAGGAACTACAAAACAACATTAGTCACCGGGAAACTAGGAACCCAAATCACAGAGTAAAGTGCTTCGCCATCAGGCTCAAGAACACCACGGAAGGTTAACTACTCTGATGACTAACGGCCGCTGTTCAAAAACACATAACCATTTTTATGAGGCAAAGTTGCAACAAGCCACAGAAACCAATAACATCTGCAAACATGGCTCCCCAAAGAGAGACAGTGGAGGTTTAGGACAGAGGACAGTTAGCTTGTTGCTTTCTCTCACACAGAGAGTCTCAACCATGTTCAAAGAAACTTCTACCGTTTTACCTGCCAATGTATTAATCTTTTACTCTGACAGTACAGCTCAATTGGAATGCATCTGCTTGCTCTGTATATTGCCATTGAAGGACCCCCTATTTGATTGAACACACAGACACACACACACACACACACCCACATACAAACACACACACACACTCAACACACACACACACACACACACACACACACACACACACACACACACACACACACACACACACACACACACACACACACACACACACACACACACACACACACACACACACACACACACACACACACACACACACACACACACACACACACACACACACACACACACACACACACACACACACAGCGAGTCAGCTTTTCAACCGGGAGTGAGTCATGCTTTTTGCTGCTGTTAAGAGTCAATAAAACTCTTACAACCGGACGAATACCATCCGTACTCTGTAAGAACAGCATAATGGTGGACTCAGTCTGAGTATGTGTGTACTTGTGTGTGTACGTGTGTGTGTGTGAGTGTGTGTGTGTGTGTGTGTGTGTGTGTGTGTGTGTGTGTGTGTGTGTGTGTGTGTGTGTGTGTGTGTGTGTGTGTGTGTGTGTGTGTGTGTGTCTTTTGTGCTCTTTAATCCCTGTTTACCCAGCTCACTTCTTTATCATTGTTCTCATGCTTCAGCAATAAAAATACCATTTGTCCTGATGAGCGGGAGGCAGACAAGCCAATCATAACAGAAACAAAATGAAAGGATGAGAGGGAGAGAGAGAGAGAGAGAGAAGTAGGAGGAAGAGAGGGAGACAAACAGAGAGATAGAGAGAAAGAGAGAGACAGACAGACGGAGGGAAATTAAGAGAAATATGAGAGAGAAATGAAGAGAGATACAGAGGGGAAGGAGAGGGGGAGAAGAGAGAGAGGTAGGGAGAGAGGAGAGAGAGAGAAAGAGCATGATGAGAAGGAGGGATGATGCTGGTGGTCCTCATGGGAAATCAGTGCTGTAATCAGACACCGCTGTTTGGTGTCACAGCCGCTGGGTTGTGGGCCTGCTGCATTATAACCCTGAGTACCACCACACACACACACACACACACACACACACTCTCTCTTTATCTCTCTCTCTATATATATATATACTGCATATATGTATATATATATACAGTATATCTATAGGAATATTCAAAACACTGTAATACACATGCATGTACACACACATAGGCATACGTATATATATACACACTCACACACTTTCTTTCTCTCTCTCTGTCTCTCTATATATATATCTATAGGAATATTCAAAAACTCTAATACACGTGCATGTACACACACATAGGCATAAGTACATTATAAAAAAACTTTAGTTGATGTGAATATTTACAGGACATCGCATTCTATTCAGTCACCCACCCCAAAGCACCTAATTCTTTTTTTCACAGCACCTTATGGTGTAGTGATGAGCTGTGTGACGAGGGTGAATTACGGAACAGATCTAAACTCAATGAGTAGGCAATGCTAGCAGGGTAGCACCTCAGTTACTGTGCACGAGCACTGTTTCACTGTGTCGTTGCATTTCAAGACAAAATCAGCATTACTGTAACGAGCCTGGTCTTACTTCAGCATTCCCGTGAA